>NW_023179820.1:5952505-5954548 GCF_002007445.2 Ailuropoda melanoleuca
ATTCAGTGCATTAATGCATTCATAATGCTGTTGCAGCCTTCATCACTTGTCATTTCCAGAACATTTTCACCATCGCAAACTGAAACTTTGTATCCATTAAACACCGAGTCTCCATTCCTTGGTCTCCCCCAGCTCCTGGAACCTCTATTCTACTTCCTGCCTTTATGTATTTGCCTAGGCTTGGTACGTCGGATAGGAGGAGTCATACAATATTTGTTCTTTTGTGTCTGGCTTATTTCACTCAGCATGCCTTCAAGGTTTGTGTATGTTACATCATATGTCAGAATTCCCTACCTTTTCCAGGCTGAAAAATATTCCATTATATGTATATATCACATTTCATTTATCTGCTGATGACCCAAAGTGATTTTTAAGCAACTAGATATTTCATTTCCAAGATCTCTAAAAATTCTGTAATATATAATAACTTAGATGTATGCGATCTCTTCAGTGTTTGAAGACATTAATTATACTTTTAAATGAAGTTCTGACCTATTTGCTCTGTTATCTGTGTTTTCTCCCAAGTAAATAAGTCCCTTTATTTTCTCGCTTCCACAGTGTTAGCTAGCCCCGGTATTTGGTAATTTTAGATCATGGGCTTACCTTCCTGGTTGAGCTTCTATAGAATGTCTGTGGCTTCTGTTTGTACATCCATTTCAGATGGGGAGTGAAAGTCTTGGGGAACACCACAGACAAATGCTGCCCAATTTCTAATTAGAATAAGGGAGAGGCAGGGTACGCTTCCCACCCTCACAACTCCAGCCTAGAGGCCAATTCCCCTCCCCTCCTAGTGCCCCCACCCCAGAAGAGGACAGAGGAGGACCCAGGTGACTGGGCTACCCTTGCTTCAGTCTCCCAAACAATCAGCTTGGCTGTTTTGCCTGGTCCTCCCCCTGGGATGGTTTTCCCCACCTCCATCTTCACATCTGCAAAATGGGTAAGAAAATAGGAATGCTTCTAATAGATTAAGTTTACATTTTTACCCTCTTTCCTTCAGTATTTCCATTAGAGAGAATCTTGTCTGGCAATATCAAGGGCAAATAATTAATTCTCTGAAAGAAACTGTATTGTTACCTGTGGGGTATATAAGTAATAGCATATAAAAAAGGACTGCAGTTTTTAAACTATGAGGTTTTTTATTTTTTTTTTATTTATTTTTTTTTAAAGATTTTATTTATTTATTTGACAGAGATAGAGACAGTCAGTGAGAGAGGGGACACAAGCAGGGGGAGTGGGAGAGGAAGAAGCAGGCTCATAGCAGAAGAGCCTGATGTGGGGCTCGATCCCATAAAGCCGGGATCACGCCCTGAGCCGAAGGCAGACGCTTAACCGCTGTGCCACCCAGGCGCCCCTAAACTATGAGGTTTTTTAAAGATGTATTTATTAGAGAGAGAACGCTCAGTGGGGAGGGGCAGAGGAAGAGGGAATCTCAAGTGGACTCCGCGCTCAGCGCAGAGCCCATTAGGGGTGGGATCCCACAGCCCTGAGTTCACGACCAGAGCTGGAACCAAGAGCCAGACATTCAACTGACCGCACCATGCAGATGCCCTTAAATTACATTTGTTTTAAGATTTATTTACTTATTGGAGAGGGAGAGAGGGAGAGCAAGTGGGGGGGGGCAGAGGGAGAGGGAGAGAGAATCTCAAGCAGACTCCATGAGGAGTGTTTATTTATTTTTAGAGAGAAAGAGAGAGAGAGAATGCTGGGAGAGGACAGGGCTGGATCTCACGACCCTGAGATCATGACCTGAGCCGAAATCAAGAGCCGGATGCTCAACCAACTAAGCCCCCCAGGCGCCCTGAAGATCGTGAACTTTTAACTATCTGCATGCCCTTTCCTGTTCTTGAAGCTTCACTATGAACTCTAGGAAACAGCCCTAAGTTCAGACTTTCAGAACTCGGGAAGTCTCTGGAAAAGGTTTCTTGAAGCGGGAATTTGGTAAGACAGCTGAGTGAAGGGGCTATAAGAAATGCTCTTTTTTTTTTTTTAATTTAATTTTATTATATTGTGTTAATCACCATACAGTACATCCCCAGATTCCGA
>NW_023179820.1:5954648-5954834 GCF_002007445.2 Ailuropoda melanoleuca
TGAAGAGACTGTCTTTTTTCCACTGGATGTTTTTTCCTGCTTTGTCAAAAATTAGTTGCCCAAAGAGCTGAAGGTCTATTTCTGGGTACTGTATTCTGTTCCATTGGTCTATGTGTCTGTTTTTGTGCCAGTACCATGCTGTCTTTGTGATCACAGCTTTGTAGTACAGCTCAAAATCTGGCATTG
>NW_023179820.1:5954950-5979033 GCF_002007445.2 Ailuropoda melanoleuca
TTCCATACAAATTTAAGGACTATTTGTTCCAGTTCTTTGAAAAATGTCCTCGGTATTTTGATCGGGATAGCATTGAAAGTGTAGATTGCTCTGGGTAGTATGGACATTTTAACTATGTTAATTCTTCCAATCCATGAGCATGGTATATTTTTCCATCTTTTTGTGTCTTCTTCAATGTCTTTCAAGAGTGATTTATAGTTTCCAGAATATAGATCCTTTACGTCTCCGGTTAAGTTAATTCCAAGTTAACGTAAGGTTTTCGGTGCTATTGTAAATGGGATGGATTCCCTAATTTCTCTTTCTTCAGTCTCATTGTTCGTGNTCTGGTTAAGTTAATTCCAAGGTAACGTATGGTTTTTGGTGTTATTGTAAATGGGATGGATTCCCTAATTTCTCTTTCTTCAGTCTCGTTATTCGTGTATAGAAATGCAACTGATTTCTGGGCATTGATTTTGTATCCTGCCACCTTACTGAATTGTTCTATAACTTCTAATAGTTTGGGAGAGGATTCTTTTGGGTGTTCCATACAGAATATCATGTCATCTGTGAAGAGAGACATTTTGACTTCTTCTTTGCCGATTTGAATACATTTTATCCCTTTTTGTTGTCTGATTGCTGTTGCAGGGACTTCTAGTACTATGAATAATAGTGGCGAGATTGGGCATCCTTGTCGTGTTCCTGATCTTAACGGAAAGGCTTCCGGCTTTTCCCCATTGAGAATGATATTTGCTGTAGGCTTTTCATAGTTGGTTTTTATGAGGTTGAGGAATGTACCCTCTATTCTTACACTCTGAAGGGTTTTAATCAGGAAAGGATGCTGTATTTTGTCAAATGGTTTTTCTGCATCNTTTTGTATCCCGCCACATTACTGAATTGCTCTATAGCTTCTAATAGTTTGGGAGAGGATTCTTTTGGGTGTTCCATACAGAATATCATGTCATCTGTGAAGAGAGACATTTTGACTTCTTCTTTGCCGATTTGAATACATTTTATCCCTTTTTGTTGTCTGATTGCTGTTGCAGGGACTTCTAGTACTATGAATAATAGTGGCGAGATTGGGCATCCTTGTCGTGTTCCTGATCTTAACGGAAAGGCTTCCGGCTTTTCCCCATTGAGAATGATATTTGCTGTAGGCTTTTCATAGTTGGTTTTTATGAGGTTGAGGAATGTACCCTCTATTCTTACACTCTGAAGGGTTTTAATCAGGAAAGGATGCTGTATTTTGTCAAATGGTTTTTCTGCATCTATTGAGAGAATCATATGATTTTTGGCTTTTTCCTTCTGGATAAAATCTAAGACACCGATCGGTTTGCAAATGTTGAACCACCCTTGCATCCCAGGGATGAATCCCACTTGGTCATGATGGATAATCCTGTTAATGTACTGTTGGATTCTATTAGCAAGGATCTTGTTGAGGATTTTGGCGTCCATATTCATTAGGGAAATCGGCCTGTAATTCTCCTTTTTGATGGGGTCTTTGCCTGGTTTGGGGATCAAGGTAATATTAGCCTCATAGAATGAGTTTGGTAGCTTTCCTTCTGTTTCTGTTTTTTGAAATAGCTTTAGGAGAATAGGTATTATTTCTTCTTTGAATGTTTGGTTGAATTCCCCAGGAAAACCATCCGGGCCTGGACTTTTGCTTTTTGGAAGGTTGTTTATCACGGACTCAATCTCTTCATAATTAATTGGCCCGTTTAAAAAATTAATTTCTTCCTGTTTCAGTCTTGGTAGTTTATAGGTTTCCAGGAAGTCCTCCATCTCATCCAGATTGCTTAATTTATTGGCATAAAGCTGTTGATAATAGTTTCGACTAATCCTTCCAATTTCATTGGTGTTGGTTGTGACCTCTCCTTTTTCATTCATAATTTTATTAATTTGGGTCCTTTCTCTATTCTTTTGGATACGTCTTGCCAGTGGTCTGTCAATTTTATTAATTCTTTCAAAGAACCAGCTTCTAGTTCTGAATGAGATATCTGACCCACTTTTCATGTGGAGTAAATAAAAGAACAATTTTGCACATATACAAATACAGCTATATTTAAATGGCCTGTGTAGGTTGAAAGAATTAAGGTCATTATTCCATGGAGTAAATACTTTTCACAACAGCAGTTATGTCTTATATTCTATATAGATACCTATATAGATATATATATATATATAGATTCTATATAGATACCCTATGGTTCTATTTCTCTGGAGAAATATGTAAATTTTCTTTTTAAGTAGGCTCTAACCCCAGCATGGAGCCCAATATGGGGCTCAAACTCATGACCCTAAGATCAAGACCTGAGCTGTGATCAAGAGTGAGAGAGTTACCCGACTGAGCCACCCAGTGTCCCTATAGGAGAGATTTTTAAAAGAAATCAGCTCATGTTGCTGCCTGGCAAGTCTAAAATTGATAGGGCAGGCCAGCAAGCTAGAAACTTGGGCAGAATTTTTCTGTTTTACAGTCTTGAAGCAGAATTCCTTCTTACAGACACTTAAGATTTTGCTTTTAAGGCCTTCAACTGATTGGGCGGGGGCCTACCCACATCACTGAGGGCAATCTCCTTCCCTTAAAGTCAACTAGTTGTAGACGTTAAACACATAGACAAAATATCTTCACAGCAAATTTTAGGCTCCTGTTTGACCAAACAACTTGTGTCTGTAGGCTGGCTCAGTTGACACATAAAATTAACCATTACACTACCATTACACAAATAAATGATCTTAATCACCATTTTCTTAGAATAACATAGATGAAGGAGTACAGCAACATGCAGTTATGAAAGTAGTTGAAAGTACAATCCAAACGAGATTAACTTTTGAGTCTGATTCTCCCTGAAGATCATCTATGTGAATGAAATATACTCAACAATGATGCAATTAATCATGTGTCTCTTATGTAATATGACCAATTTTGTGGAAGTCAGTTATATGTCATAAATCTATATCTAATCACAAAGTAAACTCGAGTTTAGCTCATTGCTCCAAGCGAAATGGAGATCTGTAAATATCTAAGTAATCTAACTGAAGATAGCAATGCTTTATAATTTACTCATCTGTGAGTAAACTTATATAAACATGTGGAGTCTAATACCAATCAATAAGCAAATGCCAATCAACATCAACAAGCTAGTGCATAAAGATAAATTTAAAGGCAAAATTTATGTGGTCCACAGAAGCTTGACAAAATAACATGCTTCTGATTACTGCAAGGATCAATGAAGTTAAAATTTTGTAGCTTGAAAGGATAACAGATAGTATCTTGTTAGGTTCTTTCATTTTATCCCAGGAAACTGAAGCCTTTTAAATCATACCCATACCTTCTGACTCGAAGTCCAGTGCTCTTTCTGTTATGTCTCAGTGTGCTTCACCAGTTGTTGGCAGCTTGATCCACCTTTTTTGTGTGCTGAGTTCTCTGATGAGGACAATAGAATTAACAATTAAGAAATTTACAAGACAGGTCAAATTTTCCACTGTACAACTGAAATCAATAATAACATAAGCATAAGCGATCTTCCATTTTCTCCATGGGGATTCTCTATAATCTAACATAACTGTGATTCAAACCTTTTGGCTTAAACTTCTAACACCACGGTTATAGAATTACATTAATGACAAATTAGAGTATTTAGCTAACCACAATATCTTTCAAAAAATTGGGACATTTTCTCCTTCTCTCTCCTCATCACCATGCTTTTGGGATTATGAAGGCTATTACCTTATTTGGAGTCATTGTCAATGAAATATATTTCTTTTCTCAAGATCTCTTTCTGCCCAAAATATCAAATAAATAAAAGTAAAAGATTTATTCAGCATCTAAAGGAGGGGAAAGAGTCTACTTAAATACTTTGTGGACTTTTCAGTATTACACTCCTTTTCAAATTTCATGCTTAAAGATCAACATTTTAACAAAAATACATATTGTTCATACTTGTACCCTTAAGTTTATAGTGTCCACGTTAGACACAACTGTTTGTCTTTCTCCAAAGAAAATTTAGACAGTACCGAAAAATAGGAAAAAAAATACATAGTCCTACTCCTGAAAAAAAACACCAGTAACTATGACTGTTATATTGAACTATGAAAAGAACCAGGTTCTCAGGGCCAGAAAAATGTTTGTTCATGGCAGGAGTGGGGCACACAGAAGCAAAGACTGTCACCCAGAGACTGAGAACAGGCTCAGAGTGTATGTGAGGCAGTTTGTGAAAGAATTTTGCAACACACTAAGAGGGATTAAGTACTATGTTTTGAATACTGTGGAATCCTCAGAGAATTCTAGGTATTCTAAAATATAAAATGGAAATGATGATGATTTTGTTTCTGAAAGCATAAAACTTTTTGCTTGTTACGATTCATAATACAGATAATGTAATTGATTGGCTTATTGATTCACTTTAAGATTTACTTTCATAAAAAGAAAAAAATCACGTTCAAGGAAAAAGTACAAAGGAACGGTTAGAAAGAAACTAACTTTCTAGTTTTGGATATAAATACATATAATAACTCTTAAGAGAATTTATTACAAGTAAACAGAGTCAGCCATACTCCTAATATGGGGAATGATTATTTCCTCTTATCAAAAAAATCATTTTCTTTGTCAAATAATTCAGTGGAGTTGTAAAAACAACATTCTCTGGAGTCTAACTGCTTTGGCTGAATTTTGACCCCCAATAATTTAATTTATCTGCCAAACACCACCCTTAGATTTAAGCAAGAGAGGCTCTGATTCCAGCCCTTACCTCAGATACAACCCTTTCCCACTTTCGAATGCTTTCATTTGAGGGTTCTGAGTTCACCTCTGGTATCTGGGATTGGTCTTCATGGACCATACCACCTGTGCAAAGCTCACCAAGCCCAGACAGGAACCAATATGGGCTCTGGTATCCATCTCTCTCCTTCAGCAGGCTTTCTAACTCCACTGTGTGTGGGGTGATCAGATGCCCAAAGAGCTTCAGACATATACCTATAAGGAATCTAAAGCTTTATTGCTAAGCCTTAGTTTCTGGAGGGTGTCCTGGCTAGTGTGGTGTTTCTTTTACATATTCATGCAAGATTGGACCACCAGAATAGTACTCACATGCTGATTTTGGATGACTTTCATATCAGACACAGGATGAGTCCAGATTTCTGTACTACTTACTAATAATGGCCCAATTCCTACCCTGGGCTTGATCCATGTGTGGGATCCCATACATCACTTGATCTGTCAGTGTTTCATCATAGGGCCAATCTGGTTGACAATACCTTAGGGGAGTGGGAATTATTTTACTTTGTTTCTCCTGCCCTTGGTACCTCAGGCAGTTACTCCCTTCACAAGAGGCCCCATTCTATATGTGTCAAGCTATTCTCTGGGGAGTAGCCCTGCCTATCAGATAACTTTTAAGACTTTTTCAGCAGCGCCAATGGGACCCTGTCTCCAATTAATGTGATTACATCATGCTTTCCTGGGTAGGTCTTAGGCTGTCATGGATGAGGAACACACATTCCTTGCACAAATGGAGCTTCTCTTCTCACTTCCCTCATCTATCCTTCCAGCTGGTGATTGTGTATGGAAATCAGTAATATTGGAAATATCACATGCTAGAAATGTAGCAATTGTGGCTGTGAGAGTTCAAGAGAGACATGTATGGAAGCTGTGTTGTTCTAGAGTTATACTCTAGAGATATCAAATGGTAAATTTCACATGAACACCTGTGATATGATAATTAATTTTACATGTCATCTTAACTGAACTAAAGGATGACTAGCTAGATGGTAAAACATTTCTTCATATGTCTGGAAGGATGTGACTGGAAGATATTAACATTTGACCCAGTTAGTCTGAGTAAAGAACATTACCCTCACCAATGCAGACGAGTGTCATCCAATCTGATGAGGGCCTAAGTAGAACAAAAAGGAGGAGGAAGGGCAAATTCTTTCCCTCTGCTTGAACTGAGACATCCATCTTCTCTTGCCCTTGGACACAACTGGTTCTCAAGCTTTTGGACTCAGACCCAGACTTATGCCATTACCTCTGATCCTGCCCCTATCTCCTGATTCTTGGGCCTCATTTGGATTTGTACTTATACAGTTGACCTTCTTGGTTCTCCAGCATGCAGACAGCACATCATGGGACTTCTACAACTCCATAACCACGTGAGCTATAACAAATAACAAATCTCTTCTTATCTATCTATCTATCTATCTATCTATCATCAATCATCTATCTATCACCTATCATCTCCTATTGGTTCTGTTTTTCTGGAGAACCCTGACTAATGTGTTACATAACATTGGGGTTTTAGGCATTATCTCTGAATTTGATAGAATTTAGTAATTTCCCCAAATGACCAAAGTTCATTCCATGTGAAGATACCAATTCTACATATGAACCATGCACAGGGCATAAGAAACCAGAAACTTGAAGTGAAGGTGAAGAAAAATATCCATGCTTTCCTGCAGACTGGAGCCCTCTGGACTCTAAATGTGCTAGAATTCCAGATTGAATGGAGCAGTTCTAGATACTAAAACTTCAAGACAATTATTAGGCTCTTGTGTTTTCAAACAGTATAATATATTCTGTGTTTAACATGCTTTGCGTTGCCTGAGAATACAGCTGTTTTTAGATGGGTATGTTGAAAATACTATCATGCATGCAAGCTTATTTTTAGGCAGGACACTGTAGCCACAAAACTTGCTGTCATTTAATTCTATGCTGCAATTTTCTACAGTCCCATTCTCCAGGGTAATGTTAGGAGATCCAGTTTTTCAAAAAATGGTCTTCTCAGTTTGCAAATATTATTAGAGCCTTGTTACCAAGGAGTTGCAGAGTCAGTTAAGCGTTACAACTTCCCTTGCTCAGGTTTATTGAAATATAATTGACATATAACATTGTGTAAGTTCACAGTATATGACATGATGCTCAGATAGACATATATATTGCAAAATGATTGCCACAATAAGGTTAGTTAACATGCATTTCCTCACATAATGATAATGTGTGTGTGCATGTGGTAACAATATTTAAGATCTACTCTCTCAGCAACTTTCAGATTGACTATAGTTACCATGCTGTGCACTAGATCCCAGGAATCTACTCACCTTTAAACTGGAAGTTTGGATCCTTTGACCAATATCTCCCCATTTCCCTCACTTCCTACCCCAGGTAGCCACCCTTCCATTCTACTTCTTTGACAAGTTTTGACTTGGATAAACACAAACAAAAGAGAGAGAGAGAAGTTAATGCTTAATGAATTTTGGAACAATCAGAACATGCACGTTTTAATCAAATATTCTGAAAAATCTTGGAACAAAGTCATAAAAAAGTTGAGAGAAACAAAAATATCTGCTTTCATTTTGCTAAAGATTTTAACAGAATGCAGTTTGAGGCAATGCAAGAATATTGCCTAAATCTCAACTGAAATGGTGAAGGAAACCTATGTGGGGTGAATAATAAACCTTGCTAGTTGGATTCAATGGATTGAAGAGCCAAAGTCTGCAAGAAAGACAACTGCAGGGGTGTCAGCTGAAAAGCCACCACTAAAATTGTTCCAACTTGAAGTGTGGAAAGTTTTTAGGAAGAGTAAGGAGCCATATTTTAAGAGCAAGATTTTAGTTTGTTTTTCACAACTGTTTTCATTACATCTCGTGTTAGAAAAGGATTTACCCTAGCTGGCAACCACTGGCCTAGAGCATGAACAATGAAACTAACTATGACATTCCAATAAAAGTTTATCCTTTACTTACTCATAACTTTGGACAGATCACTTCACCTTTCTGTGCCCCATTTCTGCAAATGTAGAATGATGTTTATAATAGTACAGACTTCAGAACATGGACTTCTGAAAATTAAGTAAGATAAGCCATTTACAATTCTAACCTCAGTCCATGTGCATAAAAAATCTAAATATGTATTTTAATTGGCTAATGCTTTTCTAAATAAAGAGCTAAATGGCAGCTCTTAATTTCTGTTACAACCATGAATCTCATAATTGATTTCTCAAAAGCATCATGAAGCCTAGGGTTTTAGTACCCTAAATTGTAGGTCTTTGGTTTCTTATAAATAAACAGGGAAGTTCCATCTAGTTATGGAGTTGGTATAAAAAATTAGTGATATTTTAGAGCCTATGCAAAATTACTTGGCACAGAGAAGATGCTTAATTGATAGAAGCTACTGTGGTTATGCCTCAGTTCTGCATTTACTGAGCTCATTGTGATACCAGATAATTTTTAGGGAAAGGAGTTGAGTCCAGAATTGCCCTGTTCCTGAGAGAGAGCAAGTTGTGATCTTGAAGGGGGATCTTCTCCCACTTTGGGCTCAGAGTACATGAGATCCCATTCTATTCCATGTTGTTTTCAGAGACATAACATTCTGGCTCACAGACCCTCACAGAGGGTCACATAACATGTGACCCTCTCATTCTGGCTTTGAAGATTTTATTTATTTATTTGAGAGAGAGAGTGAGTGAGAGAGAGATCACAGAGGGGGAGGGTCAGAGGAGCGTGGGGAGCCCAATTCGGGACTTGATCTTGGAACACTGGGATCATGACCTGAGCCTAAGGCAGCTGATTAACCGACTGAGCCACCCAGGCACCCTCATGCTGGGTTTAAATGGTCACAGTAAAAACATTTAGACTAGTTCAGTATGTTTCACTATTTTACTATTTTCCACTTGGGAATATCTGTAAAGCTGATGTTTTCTGGTGAGTCAAATTATTCCCCCAATCTTATTTTCTTCCTATTGCAAGTGTATAGCATATATTCATAAACACTTGATGCCAATAAAGTTATAAAATGCAAAAAAAAACCCACAAAGAATTTACCCTACATAAAGAGGTAACTTTCTAGACTTTCCTAAAAATATTTCATTAAAGAAAAAGGTTCCAAAGTAATCAATGCCATTAGCTCAAATTTTTTCTAAATGAACAAATTCAGAGTTAAATTATTTATGACAAATGTATGAAGTCCAGGGGCTGCAGCACTGAGATTTAGGAATGTCATGACCAGGATCATTCCCAGGGGTGTGTCCTTGCCTCAAGCCTTACTGTCCATGTTCTTGTCTTGCTTCCAAGCCTCCTTCTATCCCTATGTGGGATCCCATAAACCACACAGTGTTCTTCCAATAAATTCTGAAGTTAGCCAGAATCCATTTCTAGGTCTTGCAACCAAGAACAATGACTGATATAACTTCTCAAACTTTGTTTAATTTATCAGTTTTTCCTTGATCACTTAATTTCTAGATTCATTTTTAAAAAGTTAACATTGGTCATAAAAGCAATTACATAAGTTTTTGTGGGTTTTATAGGTATGTAACCATTATTAGTACATTATCTAGGATAAAATGCCTTTCACATTCCAAATTCATTTTGCAAAGAACTTTGGCAAAGATTAGTTGTTTTTTCAGTTGGGAGTTCCTGAGTCATTAGCAGGCAGGTTTTTTCTTTTAATACAAAGAAAATTCATTGTACAAAAATAATTTTTTTCACAGTCAAGCTTTCTAACTATCAAACTTCCTAGCTAAGCTTTCTTCTTCAAAAGCCTGTTATTATCCCAGGTAAGGAACTATATATAGGAGCTCAAATTTCCATCAGATTGATGAAATGTCAGCTCTTTCAGAGAATGGGTTTCCAGTAATCCATCTGGTAATGGTTTGAAATTTAAAAAAGAACTATGCAATTTCAAAATAAAAGACAAGATAAAAATATTTAAATCCTTTTGCGTATTATTTTGACATAGTAGCATATTTACTTAATGGAAGGTTTTCACCAGCAATTATAGTTTCCATCAAAGCCATTGCTTATGCTCAAACTGTAATTAGTTTGGATTTGCTATAGTTCACATCTCATTCTCTAACTTACTTACAATGAAATTATGACTGGAATTTAAAACTTTCAAAATTACCCTTGAAACTCTTTGCCTCTTCCTCAGTGAAGAAATTCTCTTTAAAATGGATGATTTGACGAGAAGCCTAACATGAATGAAAAACTGTGAAAGATGATCTCAAAGTTACCTAGCCAATCAGTGGCAAAATCAGGATCTGAGTATAGATCTTCTGCTGCAAGGTCATGTACTGTTATCAGAAAGACACAGTCTTCCTTTAGTTATCACCATTTCAGAATATTTTCCTGGAAACAAACTCCCAAAATATATCATTGTGGAGAATTATCCCAATTGCTTTCTTTATGTTAGTCTGAATGTGTGGGGTGATTTTTAGTTCCTCTATGTCCATACATTAGAGAGCTTATGTTGGTGAATTCTAAGGCTATTAATGTTAAAATCAATTAAAGACTCAAAATTCAGTTTATTTTAACACTTTTTTATTTAAATTCAATTAGCCAACATACAGTATAGTTTCAGATGTAGAATTCAATTACTCATCAGTTGCATGTAACACCCAGTGCCTATCACATCACATGCCCTCCTTAATGCCCAGCGCCCAGTTACCCCATATTCCGCCCACTTCCCCTCCAGCAACCTCAATTTGTTTCCTATAGTTCAGAGTTTCTCATGGCTTGTCTTCCTCTCTGATTTCTTCCCATTCAGTTTTCCCTCCCTTCCCCTATGATCTTCTGCACTGTTTCCTATCCTACACATATGAAACCATATGATAATTGTCTTTCTCTGACTGACTTATTTCACTCAGCATAATACCCTCCAGTTCCACCCATGTCAATGTAAGTGGTCAGATTTCATCTTTTTTTGATGGCTGAGTAATATTCCATTTGTGTGTGTGTGTGTGTGTGTGTGTGTGTGTGTGTATCACATCTTCTTTATCCATTCATCTGTCAGTGGACATCTGGGCTTTTCTCACAGTTTGGCTATTCTGGATATTGCTGCTATAAACATTGGGGTGCATGTGCCCCTTCTGATCACTACATTTGTATCTTTGGGGTAAATACCTGGTAGTACAATTGCTGGGTCAAAGGGTAGCTCTATTTTTAACTTCTTGAAGAACCTCCATACTATTTTCCAGAGAGGTTGTACCAGCTTGCATTCCCACCAACAGTGTAAGAGGATTGCCCTTTCTCCGCTTCCTTTGTTGTTTGCTTATTTATTAATGTTAGCCATTCTGACTGGTGTGAGGTGGTATCTCATTGTGGTTTTGATTTGTATTTTCCTGATGCCAAGGGATGTTGAGCATTTTTTCATATTTCTATTGGCCATTTGTATCTCTTCTTTGGAGAAATGTCTGTTCATGTCTTCTGCCCATTTCTTGACCGGATTATTTGAAAGAATTAATAAGATCAATAAATCCCTAGCTAGACTTACCAAAAACAAAAGAAAAATGACCCCCCCAAAATCATGAATGAAACAGGAGAGATCACAACCATCAAAGAAATACAAACAATTATAAGAGAATATTATAAAAAACTATATGCCAACAAACCGGGCAATCTGGAAGAAATGGACAAATTCCTAGAACCACATAAGTTACCAAAACTTAAACAGGAAGAAATAGAAAATCTGAACAGACCCCTGACCAGCAAGAAAATTGTGGCAAAAAACTCTCAACACCAAAGAGTCCTGGGCCAGATGGCTTCCCTGGGGAATTCTACCAAACATTTAAAAAAAAGACTTAATACCTACTCTTCTGCAGCTTTTTCAAAAAATAGAAATGTAAGGGAAACATCTAAACTTATTCTATGAGGCCAACATTGCCTTGATCCCAAAACCAGACAAAGACTCCAGCAAAAAGGAGAGTTACAGATCAATATCCCTGATGAACAGGAATGCAAAAACGCTCAACAAAATACTAGCCAATAGAATCCAATGGTACATTAAAAGGATTACTCACCACAAACAAGTGGGATTTATTCCTGTGCTGCAAGGGTGGTTCAACATCCACAATTCAATCAATATGATATACCACATTAATAAAAGAAAGGACAAGAACCATATGATCCTCTCAAGAGATGCAGAAAAAGCATTTGACAAAGTACAGCATCCTTTCTTGATTAAAACTCTCCACAGTGTAAACCCAAAAGACTCCACCCCCAAATTACTAGAATTCATACAACAATTCAGTAATGTGGCAGGATACAAAATCAATGCTCAGAAATCAGTTGCATTTCTATACACGAACAATGAGACTGAAGAAAGAGAAATTAGGGAATCAATTCCATTTACAATAGCACCAAAAACCATAAGATATCTCGGAATAAACTTAACCAGAGAGGTAAAGGATCTATACACTAGAAACTACAGAACACTGATGAAAGACATTGAAGAGGACACAAAAAGATGGAAAAGAATTCCATGCTCATGGATCAGAAGAATAAACATAGTTAAAATGTCTATGCTACCCAGAGCAATCTACACTTTCAACACCATCCCAATCAAAATACCAATGACATTTTTCAAAGAGCTGGAACAAACAATCCTAAAATTTGTGTGGAACCAGAAAAGATCCTGAATCGCCAAGGAAATGTTGAAAAAGAAAAAGCTGGGAGCATCATGTTGCTGGATTTCAAGCTATACTACAAAGCTGTGATCACCAAGACAGCATGGTACTGCCACAAAAACAGACACATAGACCAATGCAAACAAATTAGAGACTCCAGAAATGGACCCTTGGCTCTTTGGGCAACTAATCTTTGACAAAGCAGGAAAAAACATCCAGTGGAAAAAAGTCTCTTCGATAAATGGTACTGGGAAAATTGGACAGCCATATAAAAAAGAATGAAATTTGACCACTCTCTCACACCGTACACAAAGATAAACTCCAAATGGATGAAAGACCTCAATGTGAGTCAAGAATCCATCAAAATCATAGAGAAGAACATAGGCTATAACCTCTTCGACATTGGCCACAGCAACTTCTTTCATGACATGACTCCAAAGGCAAGGGAAACAAAACAAAAAATGAACTTTTGGGACTTCACCAAGATAAAAAGTTTCTGCACAGCAAAGGAAACACTCATCAAAACAAAGGGGAAAGCCACATAATGGGAGAAGATATTTGCAAATGACACTACAGATAAAAGGCTGGTATCCAAGATCTATAAAGAACTTCTCAAACTCAATAAGACAAGAAAAAACAAACATTGGAAAGGATGCGGAGAAAGGGGATCCCTCTTACACTGTTGGTGGGAATGCAAGTTTGTACAGCCACTTTGAAGAACAGTGTCAAAATCATTAGCCATCAGGGAAATTCAAATCAAAACCACCTTGAGATACCATCTTATGCCAGTTAGAATGGCAAAAATGGACAAGACAAGAAAAAACAAACATTGGAAAGGATGCGGAGAAAGGGGATCCCTCTTACACTGTTGGTGGGAATGCAAGTTTGTACAGCCACTTTGAAGAACAGTGTGGAGGTCCCTCAAAAAGTTAAAAAATAGAGTTACCCTATGACACAGCAATTTCACTACTGGGTATTTACCCCAAAGATACAGACATAGTGAAGAGAAGGGCCATATGCACCCCAACGTTCATAGCAGCATTGTCCACAATAATTAAACTGCAGGAGGAGCCAAGATGCCCTTCAACAGACGAATGGATAATGAAGATGTGGTCCATATATACAATGGAATATTACTCAGCCATCAGAAAGAATGATTACCCAACATTTGCAGCAACATGAATGGGACTGGAGGAGATTATGCTAAATGAAATAAGTCAAGCAGAGAAAGACAATTATCATATGGTTTCATTCATTTATGGAACATAAGGAATAGCAGGGAGATTGGTAGGAGAAGGAAGGGGAAAATGAAGGGGAGGTAAACAGAAGGGGGAATGAAGCATGAGAGACTATGGACTCTGGGAAACAAACTGAGGGTTTCATAGGGGAGGGATTGGGGGGACGGGCTAGCCCGGTGATGGATATTAAGGAGGGCACGTATTGCAAGGAGCACTGGGTGTTATATGCAAACAATGAATCATGGAACACTACAACAAAAACTAATGATGGTGACTAACATAATAAAAAATAACATAATAAAAAATTTAAAAAAAAATCCACAGTGTAGGGATAGAGGGAACATACCTCAATATCATAAAAGCCATATAAGAAAATATTCTCAGTGGGGAAAAACTGAGACCTAAATGTGAGACAGGAATCCAGCAGAATCTTAGAGGAGAACATAGGCAGCAACCTCTTTGACCATGGTTGCAGCAACTTCTTGCTACACATATCTCCAATGATAGGGAAACAAAAGCAAAAATGAACTATTGGGATTTCATCAAGATAAAAAGCATTTACACAGCAAAAGAAACAGTTAATAAAACTAAAAGGCAACCTATGGAATGGGAGAAGATATTTGCAAATGACATTTCAGATAAGGGGCTAGTATCCAAAATCTATAAGGAACTTACTAAACTCAACACCCAAAGAACAAATAAGTCAGTCAAGAAATGGACAGATGATATTTTAACACTTTTTGATAATATTTGGGAGCTTGTTAAGAACATTTTCACACCAAAAACTGACTCTCAATGTCTTTTATTTATTGAACCAATGTTATTGAGCACTGACTAGGGACCAGGCACTGTTATGGCACTTGGAATGCCTTAGGGAACCAAAGAAGCACAAATCTCTTCTCTCATGGAACTTATGTTTGAGCAATTAAAAATAGATAGTAAACAAAATGAGATCCTTTGGATAGTTTTAAATAGAAGAGCAACATGTACACCTGAAACTAATATAACATTGTGTATCAACTATACTGCAATTAAAAATAAATAAAAATCAGAGCACCTGGGTGGCTGTTAGTTAAGCAATTGACTTCGCTTAGATCAGGATCTCACAGCCCTGAGATGGAGCCCTACGTTGCAATCCCCACTGAGCAGGGAGTCTGCTTCTCCCTTTCCTCTCCCTCTGCTTCTTTCCCTTCTTGTACACTCTCTCTTTCATATAAATAAATAAAATATTTAAAAAAAATAAAAGTGCATGGGTTCATGGGTGGCTCAGTCAGTTAAGCAGCAAACTGCATTTTAGCTTTGGTCATGATCTCAGAGTGGTGAGATGGAACCCCACATCAGTCTCCATGCTTAGTGGGGAGCATGCTTGAGATTCTCTCCCTCTGCCCCTCTCCCTGTTTCTGTGCTCCCTTGCTCTATAAATCTTTCTTTTTAAAGATTTATTTATTTGTTTATTTATTTGAGAGAGAGAGATGGAGAGAAAATATGAGTAGGGAAGAGGGTCAGATGGAGAAAGAGAAGCAGATCCCCACTGAGCTGTGAGCCCAACTCTCAGCTCCATCCCAGGACCCGGGATCATGACCTGAGCTCCAAGGCAGAAGTTCAACTGACTAAGCCACCCATTCACCCCAATAAATAAATCTTTTAAAAAATTATAAATAAATTAAATAAAAGACGCCAGAAGAAAAAGAAAGGAGGAGGAGGCGAAGAGAAGTAACATGATCTGGCTTGTAATTTAAAAAGGTAATTCTGACTGTTGTAGGGAAAAAAAACAGTCAAAGAGGTTGCTGGGGGAGGAAAAGGGTAGAAGATGGAAGATTAGTTGAAAATGTGTTACAGTTGTGTCCATGAAAGATGGTGGTGGTGTGGGCCAGATAATGGCAGTAACAGTGATAAGTACGTTATATTCAAGAAATATTTTCGGGATAGAACCGAGAGGATTTTGGGGCAGATGGGATGTATGGTATGAGATGAAGAGAGGATTCAAAGAGGAGACCAAGGATTCTAAATAAATAACAGGAAAAATGATACTGCTTTCAACTGAGATGGAAAATAACATGAAAGAAGGAAATTTAGGGAAAATCCTTTGGGTTCAATAGATTAAAATGTAGATGCTGATCTCGAAATTAGCCAGTGCCATGTACCTTCATGTGTCTCATAGATGGGGCTGTGTCCTGTGGATGTCTGCAGTGAGTTTGAAGACAAAGAAGATGACCTGTGCTGGCATCTGGATGTGAGATCCAGTATGGAGAATCAAACTCCTGAGGACTAGCATTAAAAGATTTGGCTTTCAAAGACGTTTATTCAGTGCCATGGATCTGGGCTGTAGCTGAGGTGAAATAGAAGGTGCAACAATCCCACTCTGTCAGTGGTTTATTCCTTCATTTCCTCACTCACAGAGCATATATTTACTCAACTGCTCATTCATCAGGGCAACAAAGACAAATAAAGCGCACTCCTTTCCGTCAAGGCAGAGAAATATAGGGAAGCAGATAAATAAAAATAAATTCCTCCTTCTTACTGATCAGACCTGATGATATAAAATAGTTTTTCCCCCAGAATCAAATATAACATATTCTTGGGGGATCCATAAATTACTTAAAAATTTCTACATGTTTGTAATTACAAGGTAATTGTAAGCTTTAAAACATTAATTCAAACCTATTCTGAGTCTGCTAGATCTCTCCTTACATAGACTATTACTATTTGATTTCTTTTCTTGCTTTTGCATTTGAGTTCTGTGTTAATTTCCTTCGGATGTTGTCACAAAATACCACAAACTGGGGAGTTTTGAACAAGAGAGAAATTTATTGTCTCACACCTCCAGAGGCCAGGGTCCAAAATTAGGGTGTGGTCAGGGCCATGCTCCCTCTGAAGGCACTAAAAAGAAGGATCTGTTCCAGGTCTTTCTTCTCCTAGCTTCTGGTAGTTTCTTGGCATGTGGCAGCATAGCTCCAATATCCCCATGACATTCTCTCTGTGTGTCTGTGTCCAAATTTCCCCTTATTAAAAGGACTTTGGTCACATGGGATTAGAGTCCCACCTCATTCCAGTATGATCTTATCTTAACTAATTATACCTTCACTGACTGTGTTTCCACATTCTGAGATACTGAGGGTTAAGACTTCAACATATGAATTTGAGGGACACACAGTTCAACCATAACATGTTCATAATATTTTTGGTACCAAATGATCACCAAAATTGGCAGTATTTCTTTATTCAAGGTCCGTGGACTCCTACATCAGCAGATTTCTTCTTCATGTCCATAAGGTCTCAAGTTTTAAAAATATGGATGTATAGAGACTTCTACTTTAGCAGAAGCCCTTGGGGGCTGGTATTAGAAGGAACTGGGCCCTTTTGTTGAGCTATTATAGCCATTTAATTGTGACTTCATTCCAAGGTCAACATACCAAAATCAAGCCAGAATAATCAGGTTTCTCCTCAGTCTGGGAAAGAAAAAGAGCATGAGAGGTGAAGCTGAAACAGTGACCAAGAAGTGAGAGGAGGCACTCAGCCATGTTGTAGTACTGAACCCAGTGAAAAACCCGAGGAAGTAAGTGTCAGCATGGGGTGAAACCAGATCACAATTGGAGCCAGAATGTTGGAGAGAAAAAGCGTTGGTGCTGGTGTTTAAAATCTGGGAAAATTAGTGGGTTGTTCTCAGCCTGATGTTGTTGCATGGGTCAGATCCTTAGCCTGTGGAGTCACACATCTTTAATAGTTGGACCCATGTGGAATCATCTGAGGAATCCGTGCTTAAGTGAGGTATTCTCACAATATGGTGGGACTTAAAGGTCTCTGAGAACATGATTTTCATTTTGGGAAGAAGGTAGGGACTGACAGTTATGCTTTCAGTGAATAGGATTTGATGTTTCAAAATTCATAAACATAACAAAATGTTTTTCCTAAGGCTATTTGAAAAAAAAGAATTCTTTAGATGGATCTAAAGTCAATGGTAAGGGGCGCCTGAGTGGCACAGCGGTTAAGCGTCTGCCTTCGGCTCAGGGCGTGATCCCGGCGTTATGGGATCGACCCACATCAGGCTCCTCCGCTATGAGCCTGCTTCTTCCTCTCCCACTCCCCCTGCTTGTGTTCCCTCTCTCGCTGGCTGTCTCTATCTCTGTCGAATAAATAAATAAAATCTTAAAAAAAAAATAAAGTCAATGGTAAGACCAAAATATAACAGTTACAACACTAAAAATACAGTTTAATTTGTAAGCAAAGTTAGTAATACAGGGTAAAACAGAAAAAAAGAAAAATCCAACTCAATACTGTTTGCAAGAAACCTATAAAAATAAGTTACACAGAAAGTTAAAGGCATGGCTAGATAACGGCATATTAAGAACATTATTTCATTCTGTAACAAAGGAATATTAAAGTTTAAAAAATCTGCTTCCTATCAATAATGATTACATAAAATATTAACCCTAAAGCAGAAAAATCTGTTTACCCTTTGTTAAAGAACTGACAGGTCAGTATTACCTAATACTTACACATTTATAGCTGAAAGACCAAATTCTAAACTGGAGAATGCTTTATGTTTTTATTTTTAAATTTTTCAAATAGATGATTGATATTCATAATCTGTGGAGCACAATTTGTTTTTAAAAATCCACTTGCCATTGCTGTTAGGAGCTATGAAAATATTAACAAGGTCATCAGAGCACACTAATGCTGTACTGCCTCTTGAAGAGGAGCATGACGTTACTGATTTGGGTGTAAGATTTCAGTGGCTAAAACATTACATTTTTTTCTGGCAGATAGCATATATAACATGGGTGGTTTTACGTGGGAGGGACACTAGTGGGGTCCAAGTGGAGTACATACCCAAACTGTCACCTGCACAGAGAGAGACATTCACAGGTATAAATAAGTGAAATGTATTCTGCTGTAATCTATTTAAGTGAGATATGTATCTTGAGTATTTTCCTAAGTGAAATTAGGTTGACAATTGTCACTTGTGCCTCACACATACCAAAGTGGCATAAACGGCAACTACACAGACTGGAACGCTCCTAAGTCCAAAGGTTGGGGGCTATTCTGACTGTCTAATATCCTTGCAGAATGTCCCTATGTCCTCATATTGTGTTTCTTCAAGTTAAGTAGACTTTTTGGTAAACCATGGGTCTGTGTATATCAATATGTGTTTGGTCTTGGTCTTTTGACATTCAAAGTGCAATGAATTTTAATATTAGAGAGTATAGAAAGTTCATTGAAATTATATCCAATTCCACAATGCATGTATGTAATATTTAAGATACTACAACTTGTCCAATTTGGATGTAGTATCAATAGAGATCCAGGGTATGGAGAAAAACTTACTGGCCTAGGACTCCATTTTCCATTTTGCAGTTAGAATGAACTTTAGAAAACACAGATGTAATCTGTGTGCTGTCCTCCCCAAAATGACCAGAGTAGAGACCTTCAAAGGGTAAGATGCAGCCCAGAAGTCCTGGTATGCCTTCTGAAAACGAGGATTTGATACCTCCTTACCTCTTCAGTTTCATCTCGTCTTTTCTCTTTGCATTCTGTATTTGCAATTTCTCCAATGACCTATACCCTCAGGGAGCATTGTTTTAAATCTCTTCCAAGTCTAAAGGAAATGTTTTAATTTATGGACTTCACTGCTCTCATAATATTTATTATATACAAAGTGCTTTCATAAGTATTATTTATTTGATTCTCACAAGAACACAATATATTATCCTATTATAATTTGTGATTTAAGGGACTGACACAGGAGTTAAGTAATATCCCAAAGATCACAGTTATTAAGTAAAAAAGACTAGTATTTAAGCATCAGTCTTCTGATCTCACTTCTCTAGTAGATAGTTCACTGCACTAATGTGGTCCCCAAAACGCCCATGTCTAATATCTATAGTTGTGTTACCCTTCTGCTAATCCTAGAATTTTGAGATTTTAATTAGTTACAAATGATTTATCTGACTTTAATGGTTCTCTATCACCCATTTAATTATACCAATCTACCATAAAGAAATTCCCAGAACCTGACCAACTTTACCAGCTATATTACAGCTGAAGTTCAATGTCAATTCATTTAGCATGTACTTTACTTCTATATGGTAAATAAGTCAACTAATATGATCTATGCATATGTTATATTATCTAATTTTTACCTAATTATTTAAAAGTTAGTCAGCCTAGAAAATGTGAAGAAATTATGTTTCTTAGTGTAGCTTTTAATCCATAAGTGGTGATTAACAAATAGCATTTGAAGAACCATAATGGAGATAGACTCTCAGCAGCAACTGCAGTTTAAATATACAGATCAAAAGCTTGCACTTTGTTGTACTGACCACAAGCGCTTCAGCTACCTCCATCACATTCAACACCAGAAGTCTACCAATTGGCATAATGGATATTAGGAATGACTTCTCATTGGCAATATGAATAGTGTGCATGACCAGAATGTAAGACTTTACACAAGTTATAAGGAATGGTGATTTCTCAAGAGTACCATCTGGTCCTAGATTCAGGGATTTAAGAATATTTTGTCTCTGGCCTCTGGCTAGAAGGTTAGCCAAACTGGCCAATAGAATATAAGCTTATCTGCATAATAAGAGGCCTTTCCTAGGGGCTTCTGGGCGGTTCAGTTGTTTAAGCATCTGCCTTTGGCTCAGGTCATGATCTCAGGGTCCTGGGATTGAGCCCCACATATTTCTCCCTCTCTTTCTTCCTCTCTTTCTGCTTCTCCCCTCCTTTGTTCTCTCTCTCAAATAAATAAGTGAAGTCTTAAAAAAAAATAATAAGAGGACTTTCTTACATGGCTCTCTCACCTAAAAGGATGGAACTTAAAACTCATTAATGTTGGTATGGATGGGAGGATTCAGCACAAAACATACCCTAATCGTTACCTATTTCTGGACTTTAATATTGTATAGAGGAAATCTATAACACAGACACACTTCTAAGTATTAAAAACTATGAATATTTACCCCTTAAATATCTGATAATTGTGAGTGACGGAATTTTCTTAGGTAAATTTTCAAGAGATCCTTCTAAATCTATTATTAAGCTTTATAAAAACCTTAGAAAGAATATTCCTGGTTCATAAGAAATAACAAAGCAAGTAATATAGAGTTACTTGCAGTTTTGCCTATTTAAAGTCTTAGGGAATAAAATTGGCCTTCATTTTTTATTTTATATACCTCTGTATCATTTAAATTATACAATTATTATATTCTGTATGATTCAAACTATACAATGATCATGGTGATGATAATGACATATTTTCAAATTATAAGTAAACATGTATTACTTTTTAATGAAAAATAACTAAAATAACAGAAAAAAATTAAATTTATTTGATGCTAAGATTGATGTAGGGCTGCAACTTTGGCTACAGCTCCTCATTTCAAATTTTTGAGCTCATTAAAATAGCATTGTTATTTTCTTAATAAGTTACTCAAGTAAATGTTATTTACTTGAACTTATATATATCATTTTTAGGTATGCAGATAATTTGTTGATACTCAACAACACAGTTCAGTTAATTTGTTGATACCAAACAACACAGACTGAAAGTCTCACTTAAGACTCTTATTATCTTCATGTTCCATAAAACAGTTATAATACTCTGTGTAGAAGCACTGCTGTCAAATGCCAAGAAAAATCATGGCTATTCCGAAAGACCAAAAATTGTAGAAACTGTGATTTAATACATTTATTTTGTTCTGTGGATGAAAACTCAAAGTTAGAGAGTGTACTTTATAACCTTTAAAAATATCCATTGCTTGGGCATAATGCTGTTTATATACACCTAATTTATTGAATAAGTACATGATTCCCATCTCAGTTGGTGCCTATGTGTTTGAAAATAGGTTTAAAAAAATCAGCTTCCTGTATTATAAGGGATTTTTTTTAAAGCAAAATCATTCCTTTAGTTTCGATATTTCCTATAAGAATTAAAAGTGATGCATAAAGATATATAAAGTGTATCTGCAACGATTTCTCCATTCCTAGGTTTATAACAATCTGGGGTGGGGAGGGCACTGAAAGCTAGAATATAAAAATAACTCCAGAATCATTTAAAATATGGAACAAATATTGCAGGTAACAAAAAGATCATATTCTCAGAGGGCAACCCCCTGGGGTCTGAATAATCATGGGGCAGAGTCTGACCTTAGAGTTCCTGTATCCTCCCCACCCCTAAGAAAGCAGAAAAGTAAGAGAGGATACATTTCTAAAATAGAATGAATATAAGGAACAACAGTTGATGCTATGCCCTTTCATAATTGGCAGAAGAAAGCTGCCATTTCTCCCATCAAACACAACTCTTCTGCTTATCTTTTTCTTTAAGAGTCTATTCTATGAATATGGAGTAGCTCTAAAAGTCTGGCTTCCTGAAAAGTCAACTCTTTTACCTCCTGCTTTTAATCCTCCTCATGTAGACTTTCAGGCTTATCCCCTTTGTAAAAGAACAAAGAAAGGTGGCATTCCATTATCAGCTTTCTTCCATTTGAAATAAAGGAACTGTTTCTCTTCTAGACTCCAAATGAACAGAAAAATAATAGTTCTAAATATTTTTTACCCTCACATAACCACTCTTGTGGACAGTTATGTTCAAAGAAATGCCTTCAGATATTGAAATACACACTTTCTAATGCAAGAGAGTTTTTTGACTAATGCTTTTCTGTTTAACTATAGATTTTATATTGACATGTCAGTTAAATTTGAAAATGTATATTTATAAATCATGTTTTTCAGGCTTATGGTTTTACATTTGCCTAGATTTGTTGTCTAAGTAACGTGTACAGTCATAGACCACTGTAAAAATTATTTGCCTAAAAAACTGAATATTTTAAGTTCTACCAGTTCTGCCCCTCACTCAGAATGAATCAGTGTGAGCCTCACAGCTGCTGATCACATGCTACAAGGGCATTAATGATGGCTTCTAGGTTATAAGCTGCTGTGTACTCCACTGTTAGTTTATACAGGAGGTAGTTTGTGAGATTCATCAAATAAAAGGGGAGAAAGATTCTCGACTGACTTTGAGATGGCTGATTTGAGGAATCTAGGAAAGTCTTCCTCAGACCCCAAAAATCTTTCTGAGTGCCTGATGCAAGGCCTGAAATCCTGCCATAACATATTCATTTTTTTCAGGTTAGTCTTTCTTCCCTAATGGGAAGGTAAATGTCCTTTCCAGCCAGTAACAACTATAGAATCATTCCCAGGTGCTGTTGAGATCCAGGCTCTGAAACTCATACTCTTTCACACTACTTATTTATCTCTCCGTGACAAAAACTCATAGTTGGTGAACTTTCCTACTTTCCTATGCAAACCTTGCTCCATTTTCTGACTTTCCAAAGTGAACTTTGGTGGAAAAAAAAGACCTTGATTTTGAGGTGCCGTATATGTTAAAGTCATCATCTCATCCACAGATGTAGGTTAGTGGCTAAAAGCCAGGGCCCTCTCATCACAGCCTGGCTCTCCCACTTACTACCTGTACAACATGCTCTTAGTCCATTTGTTCCTCATTTTTTTTTCATTTATAAGATAGGTATAATGGCACCTACTTTCACAGTGGTGATGAACATTGACTAGTGTACTGCATTTACATGGAAATGGCTTAAAAATACTCAGCATAGAGGGGGCACACCATCTGTGTTAAATAGCTATTTACATTCCAATTTCTCTACTTCTTTCACCAATTTCCATTAAATATGGTCATTATTTTAGAAATCGAAACTTGCAACTCCAGGCTTTTGTTTGAGTTCTTTATCCTTGACATTACAATATGTCATGCTATCTGATTACTTGCCAAGTTTTGTAGCTTAGAAGAACTTTCAGAATTAAAACAAAACAAAACAACAAAAACCTGCTCCTCCATAAAAATGAAAACAATGACAAAGATTTTGAAAATTAAACTTTCCAGAACTCTTGAAATAAATAAAAGTCTTTCAGAAATCAAATGGGCATTTATTTAAGAAAAATGGGTAAATCTCAGTAAGAGCAGTGGGCTTCTTGGCATTTTCCAGAAAAATCATTAAACAAACAATAGCAGCAGCAGCAGTAACAAATAGCAAATAATAAACCCTGAAGGAAGAGGTCTGATTTCTAGAGTTGCCACATTATATTATTTTCAACAAAAATATTATGAGACATGCAAAGTGATACCAAAGTATGGTCAATAAGAACTGTCACAGAAGGAGTCAGATGTTGGAATTACTAAAGACTTTAAATCAGGATTATAAATATCTTCAAAGAACTAAAAGAAATCATATCTGAAGAATTAAGAAAAGTATAACAGCATGTCTCACCAAATAAAAAATAGCAGTAAAGAAATAAAATTATTTTAAAAAATGGAAGTTCTGGAGTTCAGTACAATATTCGAAATGAGTAATCCACCAGAATGGCTCAATAGCAGATTCTAGCTGACAAAAGAAATAATCAGGGAACTTGAAAATAGGTTAACTGAGATGGTCCAATCTAAGGAATGGGGGGGGGGGGAAGAATG
>NW_023179820.1:5979041-6023677 GCF_002007445.2 Ailuropoda melanoleuca
GAAGAATGAAGAAAAATGAACAGAGATGCAGACACCTGTGGAACACCATCAAGATTACCAACATATGCAAAATGGAGTCCCAGTGAGGAGGAGAGGAAAAGACAAAGGAAATATTTTATAGAAAGAATGGCTGAAAACTTGCCAAATATGAAGGAAAACACCAATCTACACATTTAAGAAGGTCAATAAAGTCCAAGTAGGATAAACTCAAAAAGATCTACACCTAGACACATTATATTTAAACTGCTAAACATCAAAGCCAAAACGGAATTTAGAAAGTGTAAAGAGAAAAATGATTTACACATACACAGGACTCTCAATAAGATTAACAGTGATGTCACATAAAAACATGGAGGTCTAAAGATTTGATCTCATAACCTGGATATCATGACCTGAGCCAAAATCAAGAGTCAGATGCTTAACCAACGGAGCCACTCAGGCACCCCCAGTTTATATCACAACATATAGGGATTATTTTATTTCAACACACATAAATCTACTTTCTTATTTCTAAAGTCTTTATAGTGTTTAATCTTCATGTGATATAATTTAGCTATTCTGTCTTTAAAAGACAGGTTACATCCAGGATTTTTGTTGTTGTTGTTGTTGTTATAAGCAGTTCTACAGTAGCTCATCTTTGTAATTGGAATGCATATGTATAGAATAGATTTCTAGAAGGATAACTTCTGGGTCAAACACATGTAATTTAAAAAAATATTTTATCTAATGACAAATTGCCTTCTAAAATGGTTGGCCCAATTTTCACTCATATGATAAGGTAACAATATCTAGGAAGTTGCTATGATCACAATTTACAGACAAAGACACTAAACTTAAAGATATTGAGTAAATTTTCTGGACAGTTATCAAGTGGCATAGTCAAATTACACACAAGCATGTTCTTATTTTTAAATCTTGGCCTTTAAAGAAGTGATGATAATTAACATTTACTTGAGCACTTACCATATGTTAGTCACATGACATATATTAAACATTACATTGTGGCATAGGTGATATTATTAATCTTTTTCAGATGAGGACGTGAGACTCAAAGGGTCTCACAATGGCAGCTACTCAGACCTGATAGCTCCGCAGGCTGCTTCTTGCCTTCCTGTGTCATCCTAGTCACTGCAAGTCAAGTGCAAGTTTCTGTGCCTCTCATATACCTGAGAATGTGCTGCCACACAAAATGATTTTTTGGGTCCTTGTCACCTCTCCCCACATGATTATAGATTCTTTGGAAACTAAGACCATCTCTTCACTCTTTTCAGAGCCTGCTATGGAATCAAGCCTGTTTCCCAGCACATATATTCAGAGTCCAGTGTATATTTTCTTATATTTATAGAGATACTACAGTGATATTTGAGGTTCCTAAAATATGGAGTTACTACTGGGAGGTTGCCTTACAGATTAAGGTCTTGGCATTAGCAAATAAAACAATGAATATCTAAACATAAAATAAAAATTTTTATCTAGTGGAATATCATATAGCAATTAAGGAGAATAAGACGTATTTTTAAGGCTGATATCCACACCACATGGAAGTATCTCTAAATACATTGCATTTTTTAAAAGATGCAGAACATTGTATAATAATGTCTCAATTGTGTAAATTATTTAAATATATATGATGCATGTATGATGCTTGTGTGTATGTTTAATGTAATTGTTTACATATATGTAATCTGTGTTTTTATATATAATATATTAACATTATTAATAATGAAATACAATTTTTAGTGTATTGATATATTAAATAATATATCAATATTTTTGTATCAATATTAATTTTTTATATAATACATCAAAATTGTAAATAGTGGCCTCCTGGAAGAAGAACTGGATCTGGGGAACAGAGGAACTCTTAACTTCTGTAACTTTTGGTTTTGTACTATGTTCGTATACTATCTGTTTTTTAAATAATTAAATTTACTAAAACACAACTATTATTTATATATGTGTATGTATATGTGTATATATATACATTAAATTTGTGACTGATACACTAGTATATCCCTATATACACCTATATGCTCATGGTTATGATGACACTATGATAAATTAAACAATTATCTCTATTCCCCAGATTTTTAAATTCTGTTAGGACTGACTACAGTCTGGAATGAGCCTAGAAGTGCAATGTGCATTTAGGGGCAACTCCTGGTGACAGAAGGATTTTTGGTGTCAATCATAGGCCAAACAGGGGCAGAGTCTGATCATTCCAATAGGGATGTCCTTCTAGGTCACTAGAAAACTTTGGGAGAATCTGGGTACAGGTAGTATGCCCAGATTCAAGTGAGCATGTGGCTTTGGGGTGGTCTGGTTTTAGTCACAGAAGTGAAACAGAGCTCTGAAATCAGAACCAGGTCAAGGAATCAGAACTAACTGAGCTAATTCTATGTCACATAAGCCATAGAAATAAATGCTTTTAAATCCCATGACTAGAAATAGGATTTCTCATTTGCCTAAAGGTGAAAGGTGCCTACAGTTGGAATGGTTCCATAGACGGGGAAAAGCTGCAGGGCAGAGTGAGGTTTATCTTTGTGAAATATATTATATATGGAACTCAGTGCATTTTTAATAGATTGCATATTTTATATGAAAATACGAAGTTGTTAATATGTATTTGACCTTAGAAGAATGTGCTGGTAATTTGACAATTAAATAATACTTTTATTTGTCCAGTAATAGCAACTATTGTAATAATTTGTCTTATTTTAATATTCAAAAGAGCTTTGTACAATAATTTGCATGAGTTAGTACTTCTTTTCTATTTTCCTTAAATTAGTGATTTCTTTTTCTTCCAATACAATTTCTGAAAGTTTGGAGAATATTGTTTTGACTACAATGGGATACAAAATATATCACGCATAATCCTAACCTTATGCTAGTCATTTTGCAGGGACAATTATAATCTTGACTTAATAGACTAACCGTGGCTTTAAGTCTAGACTATTGCAATATATTACTCATTCCCCTCCCCATTACTTCTGATTATTTAAAGATGCAAGCGTGTTTTCTACCAGCTAAAATAAGCCCATTTTGATGCCAAAATGCCATTAAATCACTCCCACCTTTTCTGTCTACAACAGTTTGTAGACTGCAGTTGGAACACTGCACACATCAAAGATTAGTTGCCCAAAGAGCCAAGGGTCCATTTCTTGGTTCTCTATTTTGTTCCATTGGTCCATGTGTCTGTTTTTGTGCCAGTACCATGGTGTCTTTGTGGTCACAGCTTTGTAGTACAACTTGAAATCCGGCATTGTGATGCCCCCAGCTTTGTTTTTCCTTTTCAACAGTTCCTTGGCGATTCGTGGCCTTTTCAGGTTCCACACAAATTTAAGGGCTGTTTGTTCCAGTTCTTTGAAAAATATCATTGGTATTTTGATCGGAATAGCATTGAAAGTGTAGATTGCTCTGGGTAGCATGGACATTTTAACTATGTTAATACTTCCGATCCATGAGCATAGAATATTTTTCCATCTTTTTGTGTCTTCTTCAATGTCTTTCAAGAGTGATTTGTAGTTTCTAGAATATAGATCCTTTACGTCTCCGGTTAAGTTAACTCCAAGATAACATATGGTTTTGGTGCTATTGTAAATGGGATGGATTCCCTAATTTCTCTTTCCTCAGTCTCATTGTTTGTGTATAGAAATGCAACTGATTTCTGAGCATTGATTTTGTATCCCACCACATTACTGAATTGTTCTCTAACTTCTAGTAGTTTGGGGGTGGATTCTTTTGGGTTTTCCATATAGAGTATCATGTCATCTGTGAAGAGAGACAGTTTGACTTCTTCTGTGCTGATTTGAGAGACTATGGACTCTGAGAAACAAACTGAGGGCTTCAGAGGGGAGGGAGGTGGGGGAATGGGATAGGCTGGTGATGGGTAGTAAGGAGGGCACATATTGCATGGTGCACTGGGTGTTATACGCAACTAATGAATCATCAAACTTTTACATCGGAAACCGGGGATGTACTGTATGGTGACTAACATAATATAATAAAAAATATTATTATAAAAAAACACTGCACACATAATTAGAAAGTTGAGGAAAATAGATTAAAAAAAGTTTAGGAATGCTATAATCGAAATAACAACAAATCTTGACCATACATCACTCTATGAGAGAAATGTACACATAGAATCAAAATATTGCAAGAATTGTGGTTTGGTGTTTAAGCTTTACCATGGCAGTTTGTTTCTATCTCTGAAGTCCCTGGTCTCCTGTCTACTTATGGTCAGGGTGTGCAGAAGGCAAGAGAGCCCCTTCATCTTCCTTGTCCCAAAGAAGTCAAAGATACTCAAATTCACAACAAACAGTGGTTGAGGCAATGACGTTGTTTCACCCTCCTGCTAACATTTAGCGAACATAAATAGTTTCAAAACTACATCACATTCCATACAGTGACATTGACCTTTCCATCTCTCCTTCTTTGATAAATTAAGTGATATTTAATTAGAAGGCTTGGAATGGTAACTTTCCCCTTAACTAGAGTTTAAACCCAAGGATCTCCTTCCATATCTTCTGGCAGGCTTCTGTCCTCTGTGCCTCTGCTTCCTCATTTGAAAAAAGGCAATGATGATATTAATGACAGTAATATTTACATCATCATGCCTTTAGGATAAAATGTTCTGCACAAAGCACCTAAATCTAACTAGAGGCTATTAATCTCTTATTCCATGATAATCACTTTTCTCTGTATACTCTTCTAAATACCTACCTTGTACAAACGAGATGCTTTAAAATACTTTTATTCTGTGAAACACATAACATTTGGGGTGGGATCTCTAATGAAGTTTCCTTGAGGTACAACTAATTAGACACCCCTAAAATATGAGCCCATTGTTCTCCCTTTCATGTTGGAAGAGGGCCATCCCTGGTGGAAGGGTCTTTTCAAACTAGAGGGGAATAAAGGACTGCTGGGGGCCAGGCGGGTGGGAGGATGGGGGAGCAGGGGTATTGCCCAGTTGATGTGTATCAGCTGCTTAGACAAGAAAGACTGACCAGAAAAAACATATATGCTGCAGATTTGTTATTCTTGTTACTACTTTGAGATTATCACAAGTAATTCTTTCAGAATGAAACAGTTCTGTGATTTTATTTTGGAAATAGCAAAGAGTAGGCTTGGAGAAATGGTGCCCTACAGTGTAGTGAATCTTTATGGACAAAGAATGCAAAAATGCAGAAGAATAGCATAACTCAGAAAAGCAAAGGAAAGCAAATGGAACCTGGGAACCCAGCATGGAAGCACAGACTTTGGGAGGCAACTCAGTTCTGGGAATTGGTCGTTAGCAGGCCCATGACACCCATTCAGATTATGTTGTGTTCAAATGGCTTTCTCAGGGCATTATAGGCATAATATGCATGGGCAGAGCTGAAGTCTTAGGACCCAGAATTGAGTCTTGACACTAAGTTATTAACTGACCACTTTGAACCTAGGTCTCCTCAAACTTTAATCACAATATTGTACCTACTTCACAGAGCTTTTCTGTAAAGAATAAGAGATATAATGAGAAAAAGCACTTTGCAAACCATACTATCTCCACAAATATGGAAAAGTTCACACTCAGAATATACTTGAATGATTTTGAGGAAGCAGGTAGAGATTAGGAGAGAACAGCTGATAACATCAATCCACCCAGATCTGGCAACAGTGGCTTTATTTCCAAGGCCATGAACATCACTAGTATTGGTCCATGATCTCTGATGTTTTCTCCCCATAAGTTTACAATGTCAGCTGATATTCTATGCGAAGAACATTTCCTCAATTTAAACTGGCAGAAAATGTTAAACATTTTTTTTGTGTTTTTTATTCACAACTTTTCATTTCCACGAATTTTAAGTGAATTTAACCATTCTGTTGTCTTCCAGGTTACTTAAAAAGGGATTGTATTATTATGCAATAATTTCCTCTTTTCCTCTCACATTTCCCCCTGTTGTTACAAGCATATCCAATATGGGTCAGCCACATGAGAAGCAGGTCACAAGATGAAAACTATTTCAGACTTCTTAATGTATAGAGGTTGTCATTTCTCTTTCTCTACAGAGAGATTGTGAAGAACAACTTTCTGGCATCCATATTGGGTATTTTTCACCCAGAAACATGGAGAGCTAAATGCACCACTAGCTTCTTTATCTGACTGCCAGGGACATGATCACTTACTGTCACATCAGGGGAGATAGTGAATGGAAGGAAACTGGAATAAAAAACAGGCCTTCAAGCTCAACAACAGATGTTCAAGTTTTTCCAAAGGCTTACTTCAAGATCCAGGGAGTCTTGATCGCTTGCAAAGAAGAAAACGTGAATAAAGAAAAGAAAACTTGATGGCTTTCACAGCTAATTTATGACAAAAAACTCGGCACTGAATGCTATGGCCGAATGCCAGTTGTCAATGGGAAAGTAGCAAAGCAGGCAGAGTAGATCAATACAGCATAAATAATTCAATTCAGAGCTTAAAACTGGGACTCAGCTTCATTTAAGATCACCTTAAGGAACTTTACAAATACTAAATATCCTCTCTTCAGAAAAATTAGACATATGGCATACAGACAAAAATTTGTATTATGACCTTAGGGATACATAGATCACAGATTCATTCTTCTAATTCAGAAAGATTAATCTGTGCCATAATTTATACTCTATGAGTGCTGCTTCCATGACAAGAACATAGCAAAAGGAGGTATTTGGTAAATGAACCTAATCGAAAGAATTTAGTTCAAGCAGTTCTACACACACACACACACACACACACACACACACAATCATTTAGTCAACTCATCCAGTTATTCTTTGGGTGTCGACTGACCTAAGCACTAGTACAGCAGAGATGATTCACACACAAGTCCCTGCTTGGCCCAGAGAGGGAGAGAGACAGCTGAACCTGAGCAATGTGAAACTCTAGGATAGAGGCACATGTGAAGTGCAAACAAGGCAGCATTCCACTCCACCAGACATATCCAGTAGTGAAATGTATCTGCTTCTAACCTGGACCTGCTCGCTCCTTCTGTTGTTCCCTGTGCTCATGTGTTTAATGAGCTCAGTGTGCATGAGAGTAGTTTAGGAATTATGGGCTCTCCACTTTCAAGCACAGAATGAGTAAGGAATTGAGAGCCCAGTCTCTAATCCTGGTCTGGTATAGTTTAAGTAGTCTTCAGGTAAGTTGTAGCTCTGATAAGAGAGGGTACCTGCAAGGCTCTCTCCTTATGTAAAGCAACATAGTATTTAGTCCTAGGCAGAGTGTCTCTGGGAGAACTTGGGTCTTGCTCTCAAGGGAGGGGGTGTAGATTTTGATTATGGGGAGCCTGTAAGTGTGCTGAGGACATCATTGTACCTAATCTCCACCCATTGTAGGTACCACCTTGCTGACCTTTGGACCATGATAGAGAACAATCAAATCCTGGATACAATTCTCCGTGGAAGGATGCTTACACAGTACAAACTCTCAATTAATGTATGAGAAAAATGAACTCCATGGGACAATTGAAATAAAGTCAAAGGAATGATATAATACATGACATGATATATACATGACAATGATATAATACAATGACACTAAGGAGCTATACTTTGGCTTCCATGACACTTTTGTTATAGAAAATGCCAAACATAACAAAAGTAGAAAGAGTGGTATAATGAACTCCCTTGAAACCCTATAACCATTGGCCCACTTGTCCAGTATTGTTTCATATATACCCTTTGCTACCAACATACCTTTTATTTGAAAATATTAGTATAGATCTTTAAAAGATAGAGACTCTTTAAAAAACAGAATCAACAATATTATTGTACTTGAAATTTTAAATTACTGTTAATTCTTTAATATCATCCAATATACCATCAGTACTCAAATTTTCCCAGTCTCATAATTTTTTTACAGCTCATTTAATTAGTATCTCAATGAGGTACATATATTCCAATTTTTTTACAGTTCATTTAATTAGTATCTCAATGAGGTACATATATTCCAATTGAGGTGCATAATATATCACTTAAATATCTTTTAATTTATAGATTCTGCTCTATTTTGTTGTTGTTGTTGAGAAAACTAATTCACTTTGGGGCACCTGGGTGGCTCAGTCAGTTAAGCTCTTGATTTCAGCTCAGGTCATGATCTCAGGGTCTACCACTGAGCATGGAGCCTGCTTGAGATTCTCTCTCTTCCTCTCCCTCAGCCAATCCCCCCTACTCACTCTCTCTCAAATAAATACATAAATCTTTAAAAATGAAACAAACAAGCAAAAAAAATGAATTCACTTTTCTTGACTGGATTTGGATAATTTACTTCTCATAGCCTTGGCATGTTCCTTCATTCCTTTATTTATTGTGAATCAGGATTCAGATCTAGATATTGATCAGATTCAAGTTTGACTTTTTTAGAAAGAATATTTCATGGGTGTTGATATGTAGTTCCTTTTAGAAGCACATATACTTAGCCATTTCTCCTCTTGTGATGTTAGTGGTTCTTCATAAATATTGTCTAGATTTATCAATCATTAGAAGTAGACGATTCACTAAAGGAAAACTATGTGCATTCAAAACAAGGAAAAATGTAACTTTGAGACAGAATTAGCTGTGCCTCTTACCCAGAGCTATTCCTGGATACCCATTTCGCCTGGTGTTCCCTGGAATATCTGCTTCATGCCCTGCAGGGGCTTCTACTAGTCTGACAAAGAAGGGCTCATCTTTTTCCTTATGATTTAACATTTGAATATGAAGAAAAAATGATAAAAATATGAATTATTTGTAATCAGATGCTTTATAAAGATTTATGTACATATTTTATAGATTTATGTACATATTTTATAGATTTATGTCTTAGCTATAACCTTATAGAACAAGCTTAATAATTTTTAACTCAGTAACATTGTGTGCATGGTACAAAACTAAAACTACAAAGTATATTTAACTCCCTGGGAGCAACCATTGTCCACGATCATGTACCCTTCCAAGCATAGTCTTTGGATAAATAAGAACATATAACTTTAGCAATTCATCTATAATTTTTAACTTGAGAGTTGCTTAGTTTTCTTATAATAAAAATAATACTTGATCACTCTGAAAAATTCAAATAGTCTAGCAAAGTATGAAGAAGAAACTGAAAATCACCTGTATTTATACCACTCAGATATTTTTGTGAATAGAATTATCATCATAGACACAGAAAAAGATACTGTAAGTGGTTCCTCCACTCCTCTAGAGTTAATGTACTCATCTAACTCTGGTCCATATTTTATGAACACTGAACATTTATTGTGGGAAGGGTACTATGTTACACATTGAAATACTGGACTGATTCCCTTAGTCAGGAAAGCCTAAAAAGGTAGTTGTAGACCACCTGCTGTTGTCCTGCATCCATGTGAACTTGGAAGGGGATCTTTTTCCATTTGAGCCTTCAGATGACACCACAGACCCCAAAATGACAGCTTAATTGCAGCTGGACCCTCTGGACCCATAGGAACTGTGAGGTAAGAAATGTATGTTTTAAGCTGCTAAGTTTTGTGGTAATCTATTATCCAGCAGTAAATAATTAATTTCTGAGCTAAGGAGCTACATCCACATTTATTTGTGTTTTGTTCTCAGGAACTTCTTCAAACTCTAGTGACTGCAAGTAGAAGCAGAGCCTGTAATTGTTAAAGAAGACAAAACCAAAGCTTGGGGGATTTTTATCTCATAAAAAAAGTTTAGTGTGATTTTTAATGATTCTTTCAAGAGACAATTCTTATCTAAAAATGGTAATTGTGGGCTAAATTTTGAAAATAATCCCTTTCCTGATGTAAAATCTTGTCCCAAGTTATTTGAGGTTAAGAGAAAAATGAGAAGTGTACCAACTGGGACATAGAGCCTCAAGACACAATCAATCGGTATTTAACTGAAATACCAATTTCTTTTTCCCTGCTACCAATGCTCCATAAGTTAAAAAATAAGAAACAAAGAAAGTTTAAATAAATAATGAACTGTTCTTAAAGTGCTTTGGCAAAACGTGTATTTTATTTAATACCAATGTAAGCCATTTAATAAATATCTTAATTTTTTACATTTGTTTATTACATGTTGGATTTTAATAATGAAATAATAACATATTCAATATTCATATGTCTAAAAAAAAGCCAAAAATGGATTAATTGTTTATTTTTCTACTTCTCTATTTTTCAATAGTTTATTTCTATATTATTAAACAATTTGATATACACCTATTTAAGATATATTTGCATACATTGTAGAAAGAAGAAAGTTAATGGATGTCCATTTGTCCTAGATCAATTAACATTAAATTAAAGTATCCATTTTCTGATACCCAAGATAAAGGGGGACTATTGAATTACCTCTGCCTTCTAGGAATTCCTTAAAGATAGGAAACATGTTTTATTCATTGTCGTAGCCCCAGTGTCCAGTCCAGCTCATACCAGATGATTTTTGCCAAATAAGGGAAGGTAGGAAGGAAGGAAGGAAGGAAGGAAGGAAGGAAGGAAGGAAGGAAAAAAGAATGAAATGTGTATATCTCTGATTTCTTGTTGAAGCTGTGCTATTGTCTCCAAGTTTTCATTTCTCTTAAGCTTTTAAAAACTTGGCAGAATGGATAACCAAACTCAAATTGTTCATACATGAAAAATCAAGGGTAAATTTGCAAGCTATACAAAATTTAAAGAAAGAAATGTGTACTAAGGCATACTGATATAATTCTTCGTTTGTTGTCAAGGTTACTTTGGGAACCAACATTTATTTTCATAACCTCACCAATTTAGTAACACGTATTTTAGACTCAGTAAAATAGGAGGGTCAACCTCTGCTCAATAGGAGAAAACATTTAACCTGTTGCAAATACATAGCTTTAAGATGGCGATATTTAAAATAGCAAGTAATGCCATTTATTAAGCTCCACCTGGTGCCAGACAGAGAACCAAAAGGTTTACCCTAATGTACTTACTTAATCTTTACAGAAGTTTGAGAAGTAAATATTATTACATCTATTTTAAACATGAAGTAACTGAAATCAGAAACTCAAAAACAAACTACTCAATATCAAATAACTGGTAAGAACCTGAACACAAATCTATTTCAATGCAAAGCTCTTTCAGATCCAAAACTAATTACCCAGTTTCCTTGACTGAAAAATGACATTGACTCTTAGATTGAGGATGAACATTTGGAGAAGGAATCAAAACATTGAATGCAAACACAAATAATGTCACTATTGGTAATAATATACATCTAGTTTTATAATCAGATAGATTCCTCCTGTAGAATCACATACACAAAAATCAATTTCTAAACATTTTTCACATTCAAAATGTCAGGGTATTTTTGAATCAGTTTTGGCCATTAGCAGTTAAACAGCATTATGACAACTGATTTTCATAATTTTCACTCACAATCTTGGTATTTTTGGCACTATTAAGACTACTAATATAATTTCTACAGTATATTGCAGATCACCAGTGTTTTCTTTATATTTCCTAATTAATTAGACTCATGCTTTCAATTACAGGGTTAAGAGCCTTATTTTTTTTTTAATTTGAATATAGATGACACACAATGCTACTTTAGTGATTCAACATTTCCATACATCTTAAAGTCATTGGGATTTATGTAGATCTGTATTTGAATCCAAGATCTGCCATTACGTGAATTTGAGCTACCTTTCTATCAGGACAGGTTAAGTCATGCTTTGATATAAAATGATACCAACATTTCCATGGCTTACAACAGCAAAGGTTTGTTTCTCCCTCAAGTCACTCCTGCCTTCCATGTTTGCCACCATGGTCTTTCCCATTGTTCTGGGTTAAGATGGTTACTTGGAGCTAGTGACATCTAAACCAAGACTGGAAGTGAAATGGGAGGGTGTGGATGTGACTGGAGAAAAGTCTTCCAGACAGAAAAACAATTTGAGCAAAGGCCTGGGGACCAGAGAGTTTAGAAATTAAGAAAATAATATTTTAGAGGCTATGGTGTCCCAGATGCCATATTGAATTCTTGACTTACCAAATATCTCTGTGATTCCAAGAAATTTACTTAAACTCTTTGAAATTCAGCCCTCATCAAATGAAGAGAATAATGTCAACACCTTAGGATCAGATGTCTACTGATTAAATAGATAATACATGTGAAAATTTCTAACACATTGCCTGACACATATTAGACAATAGTTTCTGTATATTTTCCTTTTCAGCATGGGAACTATTGTCTATCAGATGTAAACATAATGGAAACATCAGTGAGAAGCTTTCAACATACATTGTTTTGGGTGTCAAGATGAGGTAAAATAAAAATTGGATCGAGATACTTTGTGCTTCCAAACAAACAATTGTAATTCAAAATGTTTTGCTTCCCTTAATATTTGTGCTATATATTTTTTCAATTTAAAATTTTTTTTCAATATCCATAGACAAACCTTTTTTTGGATTCTACAGGAATTTCAAAACAGTAAGACATAGTTTCTGAAGATTTATAGATATCAAAACCTAATAAGAGAGAGAATACAAACCATATTGAGTTTGCTTGGCTTCAATTTGCTAAGTGGTCCCCTCTATAGAGTCTGTTCTGATATAAATTTGGGTGTTTTTTTTTTCAGCCATCACAATGAATGCTACTTCTTGTCCTGTAAAGATAGCCAACAAAAATATACACTTTCTAATTATTTTGTTTATTTCTCATTATTTGAGTTGTCATGATAACTGAATTAGGCTGACTAATTAAAGTGTGATTGGCCAATTCATTTAATTAAGTTATAATGACCAAAAAACCCTCAATTAAATCAAACGGTTGATTAAATGATACTGATACTGTATTCTTGGGCTGACACAACTTTAAAAGAAGAGAGACACTATAGAATATTTTAAAGGTTGGACATTTATACCTAAAAAACGTTTTCTTAAATGCAGGAAAATATTGGTTGTAGTTGGCAGCTGCCATGAATGACAGCATCTGATAAAGAAAAGATAATGCAGAGCTTTTCTTTCTTCTGTGTTCAACTTCATAGAATAAGACATAAAAGGCTTTTAATTGAAATGATTTTATTTTTTCTATATAATATCTTTCTATTACAGGGTTGCAAAGCTTTTTTTAATTCAAAAGTAAATGGAAAAATACTTATTTTTAAATAAACATTTTGGCAGCTTTGTGCTATACTAGGCTTGGGGTATCAATCAGTGAGGCACAGGGAGTTCTTTGTTTCTTTCTTTAATCATGTGGTATCAACTCTAGAGTTATGTTTTCCACTTAGAAATTTAAAATAGGAATGGGAGGAATAAATTTTGATTTCATGATAATTCACAAGAAGTTCAATTTTCATGTTTTTGCCTTCTTTAACCTTGAAACTGGTATACATCATTAGGTAGTATGATAGAGACCACCAGCGCTCACCAAATAGCTAGTGCTCTCTACTGGGTTGAGAAGAGTTGAAATATGGGAGCTCCCTGTGTCCCTGAGTCACTACTTAGAAGAGCCAGGAGGCACTTGAACTGCATCTGACAGTGAATGTGAGCCAGAAATAAAACACCTTTACTGTGGCAGGTGCCTGATGTTTGAGGTTTTCTGTGGCCACTGGCTAGCCTCACCTCTTCTGATCCCATGGCTGAAGCTAGTGGTGCTCACCAACCCTGAAGCACTCCTTCACTCTTGCAGGTGGGGTGGGGCCAGGTGGCTGGGTTCTGCAATGCACTCCTGTGGGATGTATGAGCCACCTGGTCTAAGGATATCATCACTTGAGAATGGATACTCTCTAATGGATCTCTCTATTCACCACAACTGGGTGCTAACCATTCTTTTCCTGCAGTGCAACTCATGGATATTGAACATATTTTAAACAAGACAAAGTGTTTCTTGTGAAATATAGATGAGTCCTGTGTAGGATGTCTCTGACTGAGAACTACTATCTGTTAACCTCAGGAAAGGAATTTGGCTGTAATGCTCAAAAAGACTGGAATGCTCAAAGAACAGAGACATGGTATCTAACCCATAGTCCTCTGAGAAATCACATATGGTGTATGGAAAATGGTAGATTTTGTTGAAAGCAATGAAATCACTACAGCTATAATGAAGTCTGATTGATATAATAACCATGTATTCAGAGTGCTACATGGAACTCCTACACTGGACAATATGAAAATCATAGGTAAAAGTAATATTGTAGGAGCTGGTAAAACTTGCGACTGCTGATGTTGACGGTTGAATGTGCTGGTCAATCCATCACAGTCCCCTCAGGGTGCTATCCCTCTGGAGAGGAACTCTCCCTAAGATTGAGACTTGATTATGATAAATTCACTCTGGTTCTTAAAATCACTCCATCAAGTCTAGAAAACTATAGATCAGAAAGGGAAAATAATTCCAAAGTGAATACAAAAACTTGAGGAGGTCTATACTGCAATTATTGGATGATGCGGCTGCCTGTTTAAAGCCATACCAACCCCTCACCGCCTATTTTAAGTGTTTGGAACCTATGCGTTTTGATTGTCTATCTGATTATACACTATTGCAAGGCTCCCAATCACCATCAAACAAGCAGTGATAGTGATTGTTTTGTCCTAAGAAGGCCTTGAGCATAGGTCAGGGATTCACATTCAAGGGTTTGAGGGTGGTCTTCAGGAGGATTTGCAGGAGGGCTCATTCCACTAATCCTGTGTGTGGCCTGAGGCATTTTGCAGAAGTAAGAATTTTGTCTTTATCGCACTTACCCCCGGTCAAAGAGTGAAATCTACTGTTTAATAATGTTGCTCTGTGACCATGATTTTGAGGCAAGTTTCGGGTGGTGTGTATTAGATTGTCAGCATTGTTTATTGATAAAAGCAAGTCTCAGAGACATTCCAGAAGGCTCCACCACCAAGGGCTGGTTGTATAGCAAGAACATGTCTACATACCCAGCAGGGAAGAAGGAGCCCTGATGAGACTCCATCTTTGGATCCCTGCTCTGAGGTGTTCTGTGTACATCACCAGTGGTTCCTGATTGAGAGAGAAAAAGCATGTTCTGGGATGATCCTACAGAGAAGGCCATTGGCACATACTCCTCACTCTCAAACTCCTTGCTGCAAAGTGGCCTCTGGCTGTGATGCATATCTACATGTTTCTGCTGTTGCTATGTTAGATACTCTCTCTACAATAAACTGAATATTTGTAAGCCTGGCCAATTTGAGCTATGGGAGTCTTCTTAAGTAATCAAATCCTGTCTAATTGCCACAACAAATGTAGTTCCTGTCTCCCCACTTTCTGGCAAAGTGCCTGGTCTGTAGGATGCATCCGCTAAATATGAAATGACGAAAGGATCTACATACACTTCCTTGGTGGGGAAAAAGCCAAAATGATTGAAATAAATAGCAGTCAATTTAATTAAGTCATATTGATTACCAAATAAAATATAATAAAAATTTTTATCTTCAAAGAAAATTTATAAACACCATGGGAAAGAAAGAACACCTCCACAGTCTGTTTATAAATAATTCATCATTTCTACTTAAATATTAATAGCTAATATTTATCAAGTACCAGTGCCAGGCACTGGGCTAAGTGCTTAATATTTATCTTTTCATTCATCCATTTGAAACAAACCAGTATTTGTTAAGTACCTATTTAATGGCAAGTAACGTTTAAATCCTGGGGAATACATCTCATTCATCTCAGCCACCCTGCAAGTTGAGTACACTTCCTCAATTTACAGGTAACAAAAGTGAATTTTATTGATGTTAACTTGAATAAGATTGCAATAGAACAGCTCCAGGAATTCAGTTTTAACCCTGATTCTTGTCAAAACTAGCCTTAGTCTCTGTGAGTCATAGTGCCCTCCCTTGAAAAACAGGTGTGATAAAGTTCTTCTGCCAATCTCACAGAGAAGGGACTAAGGACCAAAGGAATATCTCCTTTGAAATCAAAATGATTTGCAAGCTGCGAAGTGTTATATAAAGGCACAATTACATGCCTAAGGACTACTTTTGTAACACAAAATAAGTAATATATTTCCGAAATCTTTTTTGTTGTTTGCTTTCCCTCCTTAACAGTCAGAGGGAATCTATTTGAAGGAAGTAGCATAAGGATGCTTCTAAGAAGAGTAGTTTCAAGCCCCATAGCCAAAATATTATTTCAAGGCAAATAGTGTCACAACCACAAAGTCATGCCAAGGGTAGCATTCCTCTCAACATCCCAAAGACCAAAGCTCTTGAATTCAGCTTTGTTCATTACTCACAGTTTGATTTTGCATTTTGACCTTAAAAATCTAAGTCATGGTCGTAGGTTTCAACCAGAGTAACACTGCCTCAAGGCAGAAAAATGGTTTTAATGACCTTCTGAATCCTATCCCTACAGACTTCAAATTCTGCTGTTTGTAAACTGCTTTCTGAACTAATTATAGTAGAACATCTACCAGGACAAAAATGATCTTCAAAAAATATGAAATGACTATGAGCACATTTTAGGTACTAAAATATTTCATTTGACTGTTTTTCCAAATACTGACTTGAATTTACAAAAAGAAAAGATAAACAATGTTCTTCTTTATTATTTAAAATAAGATTTCCAAGTTACAGAGCATCTTGAAGCTTATACAACAGCAATTACTGTGTAATTAAAAATCAGATGGTTCCTTGTCATTAATGTCATGAAAAAGACGGCCTGTCTGATGGAAAGTCTTTAGGAGGCATTGCTAAGCACTGGAAATGGATAAACAGTTTTGAGTTATAGAAAATCTTCTCATTGGAACAAAACTTAATTAAAGAAGCAGAAATGTATTATTTACAAAATCTTTCAGGCCTTTGCATGGAGTTTCAGAAATCTGCCTAGAAAACAAAGGAACAAAGGGGTAGGAAAGGAACTGGTTAGTTAGCCACACCAACTTGGTTCTGGAGTCTCATTTTTATTTGCGCTTGATTTCCAAACTCCTGCTACCAGGAAGCAGTTGAGAAAGTGAACATTCTCTGTGTGTCTAATAGGAATTCAGACATAATAGCTATTATGACCTGCTATCGGATTCTTATGGGTTAAATTGTTTCCCTCATAAAATCATTTTGAAGTTCTAATCCCCAGTGCCTCAAAATGTGACCTGATTTGGGGGTGCCTGGGTGACTCGGTTGAGCGTCTGTCTTTGGCTCAGGTCATGATCCCAGGGTCCTGGGATGGAGCCCTGCATCAGGTTCTCTGCTCAGCAGGGAGCCTGCTCCTCCCTCTCCCTCTGCCCCTTTCCTTGCTCCTTCTCTCTCTCTCTCTCTCCCCCTCTCTCTCTAATAAATAAAGGAAATATTTTTAAAATGTGACCTGATTTGGAAACAGAATCTTTACAGAGATAGCTAAGTTAAAATGAGGTCATTAAGGTGGGCCATAATCCACTATGACTGGTGTCGTTATAAAGAAGGGGAGATTTGGGCACAGAGACAAGCACAGAGTGCGGACCAGGTGAAGACACAGAAAAACCATGTAAAGGTTGGAGTTATGTTGACACAAGCCAGGGATCATCTGGGGCTACAAGGAGCTGGAAGAAGCAAGAAGAGATTCTTCCCCTATAGGTTCTAGAGACAGCATGGCCCTGCTGACACCTTCATTTCAGATTTCTAACCTTCAGAAACATGAGACAATCAATTCCTCTTGTTTTAAGCCACACCATCTGTGATAGTTTCTTATAGCAGCTCTGGGAAACAAACACAAGGATCTATCTAAAGAAATCAATTTAGTGTAATCAGAAAGAGGGTAGGCTTCAAAGTCAATTATTCCTTCAGCTAATATTTTCTGACTCCCCTGCTCTAGGCACTGAGAAAATGGGGACAATAAGGACAGGCAGGGTCCACCTTCCATGGAGTTTGCATCGAGGCAGAGGAAGTCAGCAAATGACAAGTAGACAAATACATAAAGTGAGCTCAGAGCTGGTGATTGCTGCAAAGAAACAGAAGTAAGACAATAACAAAAGAGAAGTAAGACAATAACAAAAGAGAGCAATGGTTGGGTGTTTTAGAAATATCTCTCTGAAAAAGTGACATTTGAGTATAAATGGTGAACAGGGTCTAGTCATGAGTATTTGGGCAAAGAGTATTCTAGGTAAAGAGATCAGAAGGAGAAAGGCAGTGAAGTAGGAACAGAAAGAAAAGTCTGGTGAAAGAGTTCTAGATTCAGGAGACAGTGATAGGAGATAATGTTTGAGTGGCTAGCAAGACCTGGTAGGTCATGACAAAGATGTAGATCTTAGCCTATAGGTAAAAGAAAATCATGGAGAAGTTTTAAGAAAAGGATTGCTGTATGTCCCTTAAAAAGTTAAAAATTGAGCTACCCTATGACCCAGCCATTGCACTACTGGGTGTTTACCCNGCACTACTGGGTGTTTACCCCAAAGATACAGACATAGTGAAGAGAACGGCCATATGCACCCCAATGTTCATAGCAGCATTGTCCACGATTACTAAATCATGGAAGGAACCGAGATGCCCTTCAACAGATGACTGGATTAAGAAGGTGTATATATTCCATATATACAATGGAATATTACTCAGCTATCAGAAAGAACGAATTCTCAACATTTGCTGCAACATGGACGGCACTGGAGGAGATAATGCTAAGTGAAATAAGTCAAGCAGAGAAAGACAATTATCATATGATTTCTCTCATCTATGGAACATAAGAACTAGGAGGATCGGTAGGGGAAGAAAGGGATAAAGAAAAGGGGGGTAATCAGAAGGGGGAATGAAACATGAGAGACTATGGACTATGAGAAACAAACTGAAGACTTCAGAGGGGAGGGGGTGGGGGAATGGGATAGACTGGTGATGGGTGGTAAGGAGGGCACGTATTGCATGGTACACTGGGTGTTATATGCAACTAATGGAGCATCGAACTTTACATCGGAATCCGGGGATGTACTGTATGGTGACTAACATAATATAATAAAAAATCATTTAAAAAAAAAAGAAAAGGATTGCTGTGACTTATTTACATTCTTAAAAATTCTCACTGCAGTGCAAAAATAAATGGTGGTGGGGAGTGAAAACAGGTAGAATCAGCAATGTAGGTAAAAGAGAACATTGGGTTGGGTTAGCATGGAAGTGAACAAGTGGAGATGACAGTGGTCAATGTAGGATATATATAGTTTGGAATCAGGACTGGCTGATAAATTCAGTCTAGCTGGGGGAGTAAAGGAAAGAGGCAATCAGTGAGATTCTTTCCTTTCTGACAGGAGCAACTCAGTGGTAATACCATTAAATGCGAAGGGGAGGGGCAGGATTGATGCGGGAGAGAGAAAGAGCCAAGAGTTCCATTTGGACATGTCTCATTTGCAATGTCCATTAAACATTTGCATGATAATGTGGAGGAAGCAGTTTTCTGGGACTTTAGAGAGAGATGAGTGCTTAAGATATGAATTTGAGAATGATCAGCAAATAGGAGGTATTTAAATTCTTGGATCTAAATAAAACTACCTAAGGAAAAAGTAAAGTTAGGGAGGAGTGATGAAGAACAGAACCTGGGGCACTCCATCATGGACAGAAGAGAAAGGACCAGGAAAAGAGAACAGAGTGGGTTTCAAGAGAATTTCAGTGCTCATAAGGTAAATGCCAGGCCCACAAGAAGCATTAGCACACACAAACTTTATTAGAGGTGTTTGGACAAGACTGCACCAGAAGGGAAGTCTCTCCCGGGAGGAGACCTTCCAGAACATCAGTGTAGGGTCTCCACCCAGAAGGGGAAAGGACAGGGAGCTCCATAGGGGAGAGAGGTTTTATGTATCTGGGCCACGCTGCTCCACAGCAAGATGGGGAGTCTGTGTCAGAGAGTTCTGAGGGGCAGCAGAGGCCAGGGGTCTTTTATCACCCTGGAGTGAGCCTTATGTATGGCTAGCAGATCTTGGGTACCACCTTGAAGGGTATGCAAAGAAGGCAGGCTCTAAATGGATAAAAATACACTTATATGAACTATATCTAAAGCAATTGAATGTGTAAAAATTTGAGTTTGGCACCAAGCTTTAAGCCAAAGGTACTTGCCTGCTATGAAGAAGTATGCCCTGCACAGGTGCATATTATTGGAAGGAACGCATGAGAAAAGTGTTCGTTGCTCTACAGCCCCAGGGGTTATAAGTGTGTGTTAGAAACTTTCTAATGGGAAATACTACAGCATGCTGTGTTGGTGGTGGGAGTAAAGAGAACATTCTGTCCCTGATTTCACATTTCCATGCAGAGAGGCCTCCACCGGAGTGACACGTTTAGCCTCTGGCCCTACAACTTACTCTTTGCTCCTCATAATGGAGGAGTGAGTTGACCGAATCATGGAGAGAATCCATTGGTCCTGTTTCTCAAGTTGGTGTAGTCAATCTATTAAAAGTCTGAGAGTGCTGGAAAAGTGTCTCTTTCCTTCTTCCTCTCTGTGCCAGATCAGGATGCAGCAGCATCCTAGAGAAGGCTCTAAGCCTGAACTTCCCTTTGGGAAGATTTCCCAAAGGTCTAAACTGAAGTGGTAACAAAGTGTGTTACTGAGTACTTTGGGCAACAGTTTAAAGCTCAGTCAACAATAGATTTTAAGTAATGATGATGAAATTTTTGCTTCCATTAGCCTATCTCCATTGATTCCACACTTGATAGGAAAATAAAAATGTATATGGCCCTGCTAAGAATGATTTAATAAAATGGGTGTATGGAAGGAATAATGGATATTGGAGGAGCTACATGAAGTAGGCTGGACTTAAATACCATCTGTTCATCATGACCAAAGAGAATGCAAAGTATAGGAGTACAGATGCACATACAGCAAGAAGATGGACTTGGAATCAAGTCTTGACTCCATCATTTAGCTAGATGGCCTTGAGAATATTCCTTAGTCTCTCTGAGTTTTATTTTTCTAACTTGTGAAATAGGAATAATATTTGTCACCATCAATTTACTATGAAACATACATGAGGTGTCGCATGAAAATACGTAGCAAATGATCCAGGCCCTTAAAATCAGCAAATAGATAATAATAATAATATCTGTAGTAAAAAGTTTATATCAAATTATTCTTTGGTGAAGCATCTTCTCATGATTTTTGTCAATTATGTTGTTGGGTTATTGTCTTCTTACTGTTAATTTATAGATGGGACATGAATTATTTATCAGATACAAGTATTACGAATATATTTTCACAGTCAGTGACTTATGTATTTATTTTCTTGGTGGCATATTTTAATAACTATAATTTTAAAATTTTTATGAAGTCCAAATTATTATTTCAATATTAGTGCATTTTGATCTAGTATAAGTAATATTTGTCTACTCTGAGCCTAGGATCTTCTCTATCCTTACTTCTAGAAGCTGCATGGTTTCAATTTTTGTGAATAGAATAAGGCAAGGCTCAAGGTGTGTGTGTGTGCATGTGTGTGTGTGTATTTAAGTCAGGTTGATTGAGATACAATTTACATGCAATAAAATTCACCTTTTTCAGGTGTGCTTGATGAGTTTTGATAAATGTATACATTTATCCTCCACCACAATTGGGGTATAGAACATATTTAGCAATTGAAAAGTTTTCTAGAGCCATTTCAGCCAACCCTCCCTTTCTTGTACCCCTAACATCAGGTAACTGCTGATACATTTTCTGTGCCTTTAGCTTTGCTCTTTCTGGAATGTCCTAAAAATGGAATCATACAGTCCAAAGCCTTTTCTGTTTGGATTCTTTTATACAGAATGATATCTTTTACATTTATCCACATAATCGCATGTATCTATAGTTCATTCTTTTTATTGGTGAGTAGAATTTGAATTCATGGATTTACCACAATCCATTTATTCATTCAGCAGTTGTGAATGATGGACGTTTGGGTCATTTCAATGTTTGGCTATCATAAATAAGTGTTTATGACCATTTGTATACAGGTCTTTGTGTGGATATGTTTGCACTTCTCTAGATGTAGAATTACTGGATCATATGGAAAGTCTATGTTTAGTACAAAGCTGTCAGTCTGTTCTCCAAAAGTAACTTTACCTTTCCACCAGGACTGTGTGAGCTTCAGTTGCTCACATTATTCCCAGTACTTGGTATTTTTAGTATGGGCCATTGTAGTGAGTGTGCAATGATATTATGGTTGTAATTTGCATTTCCATGACAACTACTAACAGTGAATATTTTTTCATGGGTTTATTTATATATCTTCTTTAGTGAAATCTTTGTACATTATTATTTAAGTTGAATTGTCTTCCTATTATCAAGTTGTAAGACTGCTTTATATAGACTGAACATATGTCTTTCAGGGGTTATATGTTTTGCAATTACTTTCTTCCAATGTGTGTGTGTGTGTGTGTGTGTGTGTGTGTTATTATGAACTGATGTTGAAGTCTGTCAAATGTTTTTATGTGTTTATTGAAATAACTATATTAGTTTCCCTATTTAGCCTGCTGAAATGATGATTTATCTTGTTTGATATTTGAATGTTAAGCAGACTTTGTATTCCTGAAATAAACCTCACTTTATAATGATACATTGCCTTTGCATATTGCTGGGTTCTATTTACTAGAATTTTGTCAAAGATTTTTACATCTAGGTCCATGGAGGCTACTGGTCTGCAGTTTTGTTTTGTTTTGTTTTTTTCTTATAGTGTCTTTTTCTGATTTTGGTATCAGTGTAATGCTACCTTCATAAAATAATTTTGAAAGTATTCATTTCTGTTCTATTTTATGGAGGTTTGTACAGGATTGGTATTATTACCTTCTCAAATGTTTGGTAGAATTCATCAACAAAGCCATCTGGGCAGGAGTCATTTTTGTGTGCGTGAGAATGTTGATAGTTTTGAATTTAATTTCTCTAATAATAAGGGCTGTTCAGGTTACTGTTTTTTCATAAGTGAATAAGATTTAGTACCTTGTACCTTTTGGAAAATGTGTACTTTTCATCTAAAATATATGGACAAAAAGTTGTTCGTAAGATTCCTTTATTATCTTTTTAATGTCTGCAGGATCTAAAGTAAAATAATTTCCTTCTAGGTATGATAATTTGAGTCTTCTTTCTTCCTTTATTGTTGGTTGGAGGTTTGTAATTTTATTATTTTGGAGAACTAGTTTTTTTATTTTACTGATTTTCTTTTTTGCTTTTATATGTCACTGATTATTCATTTCCCGCCTTTTCCTCCTTATGTTAAATTTGATTTGCTCATTTTTTCTGGTTTCTTAAGGCAATAGCTTAGATCGGATGTTGGCAAATTAGAGCCTATGGCCTATTTCTGTACCGCCTCTGAACTAAAAATGTTTTTTTATATTTTAAAGGGTTGTATAAAACATAGAACAGTCAACAGACACCATCTATGATCCACAAAGCCCAAAATGTTTACTAATCATTTATTTTCAAAGTTTATCAATTCCTGGCTTTGATAATTTATTGGAGTCTTTTCAAATATCAACATTTAAAACTATAAATTTCTGGGGCACATGGATGGCCCAGTCAGTTAAGTGTCCAACTCTTGATTTTGGCTCACATCATGACTTCAGGGTCATGAAATCAAGCCCCACATTGGGCTCCATGCTCAGTGGGAAGTCTGCTTGGAATTCTCTCTCCTCCCTTTTGTACTCTCTCACACAAATAAACAAATAAATCTTAAAAAAAATAAAGCTACAAATTTCCCTTTAATCACTGCTTTGGCAGGATCCCACAACTTTGTTACATTGTTTTTTCTTCTTCATTCAAATAAAAGTATTTTCCAATTTGCCTTGTGATTTCTTCTCTGCCCTAAGGATTATTAACTAAGTGTTCCTTAATTTCCATATGTTTGGTTATTGATTTCTATCTAGTTAAATCCTGCTGTGGTCAGAAACATATTTTGTATGCTTTCAATCTTTTCAAGTTTATTGAGAGTTTATTAAATGTCCAGAATAAAGGTTATCTTGGTAAATATTCCATTTACAGATGAAAATAATTTGTATTCTTCTGTCTTTTGGTGTTTTATGTCAATTATGTCAACTATGTCAATTATGAAGTTTTTTTTTCCCCTATACATATATCTGGGTCTTCATCACCTTTTGCTTAAAAATACTTGTGAAAAATATGTTCTTTTTGTCCATTTAATTGACAGAATGCATTTTGGCTAAAATTCAACTGAGTATGTTTAGATTTTGTCCTTCTGGCTGTCTTAAAACATCTATTTTCAAATTTCCAAGATCAAGTTTTTTTTTTAAACTAGAGAAATGATAAGAATCCCTTGAGCATTAGTCTTTTGCAGTGTGACAGTTTGTTAGCAAAGAAAACTTCCTACAGTATTTCTTTGAACATTACCATGAAATTTGACACTAATGTCTACTCCAATGACTTTAGCAGGGAACCTTTAAAAACAATTGGAAGCCTATCATAACGTCATTATTGTGGATAGATGGACAAGTAAAGTAGAAATGAAGATGATTCTAAAGCTGAATAATTTTCCAACTCCAAAATTTACAAGTTGAGTTTATAAAGCTTTGATTTTCCATTATCACTTTCTGTCTTTATCTTTTACTTTGCTATTCCCAGGCAATATTATTGCTGCAGAGGCAACAGTATGAAAAGAATATCATCTTGTATACCTTCAATCTGAAGGAAATTATGAAAGGATTACTGAAGAAGAGCCTAAAGAAACCCAAACTATCAATAATCAAGAATCATCAGATATTTCAGCTCGCTTGAGAATATATTTCATGCTAACAGATTAATTTATGACTGATAAATGTCTCGGCAGTTCCCTTTTTTCCACATCTAAAGGAAGCGATGGGTTCTTTTTTCAAATACACTTTTAAGACAAAAAGTAACATTTTTACTTGATTTGACTAATATTGAAACTGGAATTCCATAAAGATATTTTCCAAAATGGCTAAATACTGGGATGTGAGGTCTACTAGTTAACGTTATGAGTAAACTCTCACAGTTTCAGAAACCTTCTTTAAGCAGGGCATAGAGGTGTCTTTCTGAATGCTGTGATCACGCCCTAATCCGAAGACAGGCGCTTAATGACTGCACCACTCAGGTGCCCCAGGTTGTGGGCTTCTTCATTTTTCAGCCTGCCTTCTGGGGGAGGGGCCTGCCACGGCAGTACTCAGGAAACCCTGTTTGGGTAGAGTCTCCATCTGAAGTTTTTATAACTAAATATTCAGATTTGAAAACTGAGTTTTCCCTTCACTGAAAAAGAAAACTTCTCATACTCAAAATGATTTGAAACAAAATCCACCCCACTAAAAACTGGTGACATCATTTTTGAAGTAATATATACTTTTTTTACATGAATACAGACAGAAACTAACAGAGTTCTCCTTGTTTATCCAGTGATTTTGGAAATGCTATTATTAACTTAATAGAATGTCTGCATTTATTAATTATGACTTAGTAAAGAGAAGATATTAAAATAATCTATGCAAATAGCTAACCAATTTAATTATAACCTTTCACCTTGAACAACCATCTCAATGTGTCTTAAAAGAATCTGTTTGTTTCAGTAGAGATGCTTCCAAGTTTCTTATACTTATTCAGGGTTACACACTTTACGGCAATTATTTCNTAAAAGAATCTGTTTGTTTCAGTAGAGATGCTTTCAAGTTTCTTATACTTATTCAGGGTTACACACTTTAGGGCAATTATTTCTATTATCATCGTATATAAATATTAATTTGTAATATTCATGGTTTGGCCCAGACAAATTTTAATAAAGCATAAGTCCAATATAATATATACCTTTCTCCAAATTATTTCAAGTTAATGCAAGTATGTTCTTCCAAGAAAAGACTTCTAAATAACTGCAAAAATCTAGATTTTTTTAAAAAAAAGACTCTCAAAATAAAATGGGAAGAGCACTGGATTTGGAATCCAATGATCCAGGCTTAAATTCTGGCTTTTGGGGCAAGGTGCTTTGTAACACTGCTCACTTATCCCAGGATGAGAGTTCCTCCACCCGCCTTTTGGGTGTAATGCCAAGGATTGTGTGGTCTGAGAGCAACTTTGAGGACTACACAAGTCATATGAAGTTCGAGATGCAGAAATCACAAGATTAATTTCAATCAGGAAATTGAAATTGATCTGTTCCATACACAACACACAAACAATAATCTCTGGGTCTTGAAATATCTACCTTAGACCTCTTTATTTGGTTATATCCCTAAGGAAAAGCACAGATTTATCACAAATGATTATTTGATAAACTTCTGTTAATTTCCTTGGTTGTAATTAACACAATCTCCTGGAGAGAGGAATTGCTGAGTCAGAAATAAACCTCTTCTGATTTTAAATAAAATTTTGTAAGAATTTATATTGCTTCCTTCAGGTATCTTTACATACATAATATTGAGCCTATCACCATGATGTCTGTTACCACCTTTTTTAATTAAAAAAGCACCCCAAGAATCTCAGTTTTGGGGAAGAAATAAAAAGTTATCAGAATTCTCATACAGAGCATCTGTTCCACTTGGGTTTGCACCTCGGGTCCTTTGCACTTGTTGTCCCTCTTAGAAAATTTTCTCCAAGTATCTATATGGACACCTCCTCCATGCCTTTATATCTCTATTCAAATTTCATCTTGTCACTGAAGCCCTCTTGATGTCTTTCGAAAGAGCACACCCATCCATCTTTCTCCTTCACATGGCTTCCTTTTGTGCTATAGCACATGTCCCCCTCCATTATTATATATCTATTTTAGTGTGCTCACTATTTCCCTCACTAGAATAGAAGTTACTGAAGTCAAAGACTTCTTTATTTGTTGAGTTAATTGCTAATTAATGAGAAAACCAAAACATATATTTGTATTTATACTCAAGAAATTAAAAGCCTTGAATTGTCTACTTCTACTTAAGAATATCAAAAAGTATCACTATAAATATTGGGTGTATCTGCTCAGACATCAGGTACAATGTGAACACCCAGTTCATTGCTATCCATGGTCACAGCTGTGGCTGTGTTTTCCTGCCTCCCTTCCTGCACACGCCTCCCACCTGTTGATGCTCGCTCTCTACTGCACTATGGCTGATGTGCTTTCATCTCACCTTCAGCCCCTCCTACTGACTTCCTTTACTGTGGTCTGTTTTTGAGATTCACCTGCCCTGTGGCATGTATCAACAGTTTGTTCATTTTTATCATGGAGTAGTATTCCATTGTACAAATACACACTATTTTTTTTTCTGCATTCACCTGTTGATGGATATTTGTTTCCAATTTGGGGCTATTATGAATGAAACTGTAATGAATAGTTGCATATGAGTCTTCATATGGGCAAAAGTTTTTATTTCTGTTCAGTAAATATGTAGGAGTGGGATTACTGATCCGTATGGGAAGTGTATGTTTAATTTTATGAGAAACTTTCAGAGTATAAACTTTCAGAGCAGCTGTACCTTCTGGCATTCTCACCTGTAACGATTGAGAGGTCCAGTTGCTCCAGACTTGGTATTGTGAGTCTTTCTAATTTTTGTCATTATGGTGGGTATATAATGTATCACATTGCAACTTTATTATTTTTAAAGGTATTGTTTATTTATTTTGAGAGATGGAGAGAGAGAGAGTTTGTGAGTGCAGGGGAAGAGGCAGATGGAGAAGGAGAAAGAGAATCTCAAGCAGACTCCATGCTGAGTGTGGAGCCTGACTTCAGGCTCAATCTCACAACCTTCAGATCATGACCTGAGCCAAAATCAAGAGCTGGTTACTTTACCAACTGAGCTACCTTGGTGCCCCCACATTGCAACTTTAATTTGCATTTCCAAGAGAACTAATGATGTTTAGCATTGCTTTTATTTTTTTAATTTATTTTATTAAATACAAAAAGTAAAATTCACTTTTTTAGTGCATGTGTTTATGACAGATCCATAGGGTTAAATAACTACCACCACAGTCAAGTTACAGTACAGTTCTATCTCTCCCCAAAATTTCTCTGATGCTGTCCCATTATAACCAGACCCTCTCCTATGTTTATACTTAATGTAATTATCAAATATGGTTGGTTTATATATACCAATTTGCTGTTTTTCAATTCTCTCTTTGTTATTTTTCCTCTTTTTATCTTATTATAGAATAATCAACCATGTTCTAATATTCAACTTTATTTCTACTATTGGCATTATAGCTATATATCATTGCATTTATTTAGNCAAAAAGTATCACTATAAATATTGGGTGTATCTGCTCAGACATCAGGTACAATGTGAACACCCAGTTCATTGCTATCCATGGTCACAGCTGTGGCTGTGTTTTCCTGCCTCCCTTCCTGCACACGCCTCCCACCTGTTGATGCTCGCTCTCTACTGCACTATGGCTGATGTGCTTTCATCTCACCTTCAGCCCCTCCTACTGACTTCCTTTACTGTGGTCTGTTTTTGAGATTCACCTGCCCTGTGGCATGTATCAACAGTTTGTTCATTTTTATCATGGAGTAGTATTCCATTGTACAAATACACACTATTTTTTTTTCTGCATTCACCTGTTGATGGATATTTGTTTCCAATTTGGGGCTATTATGAATGAAACTGTAATGAATAGTTGCATATGAGTCTTCATATGGGCAAAAGTTTTTATTTCTGTTCAGTAAATATGTAGGAGTGGGATTACTGATCCGTATGGGAAGTGTATGTTTAATTTTATGAGAAACTTTCAGAGTATAAACTTTCAGAGCAGCTGTACCTTCTGGCATTCTCACCTGTAACGATTGAGAGGTCCAGTTGCTCCAGACTTGGTATTGTGAGTCTTTCTAATTTTTGTCATTATGGTGGGTATATAGTGTATCACATTGCAACTTTATTATTTTTAAAGGTATTGTTTATTTATTTTGAGAGATGGAGAGAGAGAGAGTTTGTGAGTGCAGGGGAAGAGGCAGATGGAGAAGGAGAAAGAGAATCTCAAGCAGACTCCATGCTGAGTGTGGAGCCTGACTTCAGGCTCAATCTCACAACCTTCAGATCATGACCTGAGCCAAAATCAAGAGCTGGTTACTTTACCAACTGAGCTACCTTGGTGCCCCCACATTGCAACTTTAATTTGCATTTCCAAGAGAACTAATGATGTTTAGCATTGCTTTTATTTTTTTAATTTATTTTATTAAATACAAAAAGTAAAATTCACTTTTTTAGTGCATGTGTTTATGACAGATCCATAGGGTTAAATAACTACCACCACAGTCAAGTTACAGTACAGTTCTATCTCTCCCCAAAATTTCTCTGATGCTGTCCCATTATAACCAGACCCTCTCCTATGTTTATACTTAATGTAATTATCAAATATGGTTGGTTTATATATACCAATTTGCTGTTTTTCAATTCTCTCTTTGTTATTTTTCCTCTTTTTATCTTATTATAGAATAATCAACCATGTTCTAATATTCAACTTTATTTCTACTATTGGCATTATAGCTATATATCATTGCATTTATTTAGTGGTTGCATTAGGGTTACAATATGCATCTTCAATCTCTTAGTCTATTTTCAACTGAATACTATAACCATTTTTGTATAAAGTAAGAACATTCTCAGAGCATACTTCCATTTCTCCCCTCACATCCTTTGACCCATTCTTTGATATATGTTATTTCTACTTATGTATTAAATCCTACAATACAGGGGTGGCTGGGTGGCTCAGTTGGTTAAGCACTGACTTGTTTTCTTCTCAGGTCATGGTCTAAGGGTCATGAGATTGAGCCCCATGTTGGGTTCCCAACTAAGCATGGAGTCAGCTTGGGATTCTTCCCCTCTCCTTCTGCCCCCCTCCCTCTGTGCGCTCTCCCTTNATGGCTGATGTGCTTTCATCTCACCTTCAGCCCCTCCTACTGACTTCCTTTACTGTGGTCTGTTTTTGAGATTCACCTGCCCTGTGGCATGTATCAACAGTTTGTTCATTTTTATCATGGAGTAGTATTCCATTGTACAAATACACACTATTTTTTTTTCTGCATTCACCTGTTGATGGATATTTGTTTCCAATTTGGGGCTATTATGAATGAAACTGTAATGAATAGTTGCATATGAGTCTTCATATGGGCAAAAGTTTTTATTTCTGTTCAGTAAATATGTAGGAGTGGGATTACTGATCCGTATGGGAAGTGTATGTTTAATTTTATGAGAAACTTTCAGAGTATAAACTTTCAGAGCAGCTGTACCTTCTGGCATTCTCACCTGTAACGATTGAGAGGTCCAGTTGCTCCAGACTTGGTATTGTGAGTCTTTCTAATTTTTGTCATTATGGTGGGTATATAATGTATCACATTGCAACTTTATTATTTTTAAAGGTATTGTTTATTTATTTTGAGAGATGGAGAGAGAGAGAGTTTGTGAGTGCAGGGGAAGAGGCAGATGGAGAAGGAGAAAGAGAATCTCAAGCAGACTCCATGCTGAGTGTGGAGCCTGACTTCAGGCTCAATCTCACAACCTTCAGATCATGACCTGAGCCAAAATCAAGAGCTGGTTACTTTACCAACTGAGCTACCTTGGTGCCCCCACATTGCAACTTTAATTTGCATTTCCAAGAGAACTAATGATGTTTAGCATTGCTTTTATTTTTTTAATTTATTTTATTAAATACAAAAAGTAAAATTCACTTTTTTAGTGCATGTGTTTATGACAGATCCATAGGGTTAAATAACTACCACCACAGTCAAGTTACAGTACAGTTCTATCTCTCCCCAAAATTTCTCTGATGCTGTCCCATTATAACCAGACCCTCTCCTATGTTTATACTTAATGTAATTATCAAATATGGTTGGTTTATATATACCAATTTGCTGTTTTTCAATTCTCTCTTTGTTATTTTTCCTCTTTTTATCTTATTATAGAATAATCAACCATGTTCTAATATTCAACTTTATTTCTACTATTGGCATTATAGCTATATATCATTGCATTTATTTAGTGGTTGCATTAGGGTTACAATATGCATCTTCAATCTCTTAGTCTATTTTCAACTGAATACTATAACCATTTTTGTATAAAGTAAGAACATTCTCAGAGCATACTTCCATTTCTCCCCTCACATCCTTTGACCCATTCTTTGATATATGTTATTTCTACTTATGTATTAAATCCTACAATACAGGGGTGGCTGGGTGGCTCAGTTGGTTAAGCACTGACTTGTTTTCTTCTCAGGTCATGGTCTAAGGGTCATGAGATTGAGCCCCATGTTGGGTTCCCAACTAAGCATGGAGTCAGCTTGGGATTCTTCCCCTCTCCTTCTGCCCCCCTCCCTCTGTGCGCTCTCCCTTAAAAAAAAATCCTACACTATAGTATTAGTCTTTTAAACAACTATCTTTAATTTTTTAATAGATTTATTGAGCTACGACTTGCAGAGATTTCAATTTTTTAAAGGTGTGAAAATATACATAAGAAAATCTTTTATGTTTACCCAAATACCATTTCCACTGTTTTTCATGACTTTATGTAGAACTAATCTCCATTGCATCTCATTTTCCTTGCTCCTGAAGAACTTCCTTTAATGTTTGTATAGTACAGATCATTACAAGCACATTCTCTTAGCTTTTGTTGGTATGGAAAATCTTTATTTTACCTTCACACTGCTGGTGGAAACTTTTGCAGGATATTGAGCTCTAGATTAACAGTTATTTTTTTCTTTGTGCATACTGTGTTTGGGTTTCATTGAATTTCTTGGTTCTATAAATTACAGTTTTACTCAGGTTTAAAAACTTCCCAACTATTATTTCCTCAAGTACCATTTCTGTCTCTCTCTCGCTCCCACATTTTCTGGAACTTTAATTAAACATACGTTAGATCACCTGATAAAGCCCTGCAGGTCACTGGGTTTTTTTCATTATTTTTTAAAAAGATTTTATTTATTTATTTATTTGAGAGACAGAGAGAGAGCAGGAGCGGGGGAGGGGCAAAGGGAGAGGTAGAAACAGATTCCCCCACTGTGCAGGGAACAGGATGCAGGGCTTAATCCTAGGACCCTGGGATCATGACCTGAGCCAAAGGCAGCCGCTTAACCCACTGAGCCATCCAGGAGCCCCTTTTTCTTTATTTCATAGCCTTTTTTTCCCTGTGAGCTTAATGTTAGATATTTTCTATTTCCATGCTTTCAGATTCACTGGTTTTTTTCTGCCATGTTGATTCTGTTTATCTTATCCAGTATTTTATTTCATACATTCCATTTGTCATTTCTAGAAGTTTCATTTATACACGCACACATATGTCCTTACTATGTTGGTGTTTTAGTATAAATCCTTCGGCACATTTATAAGAAGTATAAATGCTCTTTTGAAGTTCTGGTCTGATTCCACCATTTCTATTATTTCTGATTCATTCTCCTACTGCTTGCGGTCATAAGTTGCTAATTCCCTTCATGTCCAGTATATTTTAAGTTGCCAGACATTGCATATGTTACATTGCTGAGTGTTTAGATTTTGTTATTTTACTTTAAAAACGTTAGTATTCTTTGGGGGCAGCAATTAAGTTTTCCTTGGATTATGTTTATACTTTGGGGGGGGTGATTTTAAAACTTTGTTATGGCAAGTCCTAGAATATCTTTAGCTCTAGAATTGATTTAGCTCTTCTAATAATTTTACTGATTTTCCCAAGTTTTCAACAAGTTCTCTGTACTCTGCCTGGACACAATTCAAATAACAGTGTGAACCGTAGGAATTGTTCACTTTATAGCTCCCAGAATTTGTTCTTTACATGGACTTATAGAGTTTCACCTTTCACATTCATAGATTAATAAAATCTACAAAAAGCGCAGGGGGACACCTCTGCAAATTTCTGGACCACTTTTTCTCTGTGGTTCCCTCTTGTCTGGTGATTTGCCCTCATTATTTCAGGCACATCCACCTCTCTGAACTCCCATCTGTCTCCTCAAATCAGCAAGATGGCCATGCTCCACTTGGGATTTCCCTCCTTGCTCTGTGGTCAGGACATATGTCTCCAGGCAGAAGTCACTGCCAGTTGTAGGCTCACCTCATTTGTTTCTCTCCTCTCAGAGATCACAGTCCTGTACTGCCTAGTTTCCAGTGTCTTGAAATAATTGTTTTACATAGTTTGGCCAGTTTTCTAGTTATTTGTAGGAAGGAGATAAATCTGATCCCAGGCACTCTAGCAGAAGTAGAAGTCCAGGAATATTTGAAAGCTAGATTCAGCAGTATCTCCTGATGTATCAGATATAGTATATGAGAGAAAAAGAAGATGCCAAGTGTGTCTCCTGCATTTTTAGGATGAGAAATGGGAGGGACAGAAATATCCTCAACTGAGATGGGAGTCTGTGGGAGAAGAAGTTGTTGGAGGAAATCTCATTGTGAATTTATTAATTCTGAGGTATCCATTAAGTAGTCAGATGGAGATGCTGAGTAGGCAGTTATCTGTGTATTCTCTGACTTTTAGGAAAGAAGTGTGGCTGAGGATATCACTGGAGGTTATCAGTGTACATGATGTTAAAGCATTCTATGGTACTCAGTGTGATCACTAGCAGAACCAGTATAGATAGAAAAGGAAGGAAGTACAATGACCAAACCCAGGGCACTCCATCAGAAAAAAATGAGTGTTGTCCTGGAACATGCTTGACAAGAGAAGCAACTAGGTGGGGAGAAAGTGAGCAACCTGCAGTGGGTCAGGGTCCAGGCTGGGGCTGGAGCCCCAGTGCCAAGGCTGCTATGTCCTTCATGATGAGAGGTTGGGGGACTCTTCCCTCTCTTGTGTAGTTGATAGTGTGGGTGATGAAGAGATAGCTGACAGCATCAAAATCTTTCTTCAGAAACTTGCCAAGGGGATCAAAGTCTCCATCTGGGCTATTTGTGCCATCTCAAAGCTAAATGCTCAAATCCAGGAAAAAAGAGAGGTGAAGTATTGGAGAAAGGCAAGTAGTGTCTTGGCACAGTGGAGAGAGCAGGCATCGTGCAGAAGGAGGAGAGTGAGCCATGTTTGGTTACTGGAATTTTCCAGTTCTGTGCTTGGAATGGTGGAGTATTCTGGTATGTTCTCCACTTGTTTTATCAAATGTTTATTCCTGAGCCTCAGTCTGTAATAGCACAAGTTAAGGGTGATCCATGGCTACTTGGAGATGTTTGGTCTTGGCTGGAATTCTTTCTCACAGCAATTTCCAGTGTTCCTTGGGTACTCCCCATCTGTATTTAGCAAAGTTGCCAGTGCCATTTGGTTTCAGGATATAGAAGATTTGGCATTTGAGATATCAGGGAGGAGCCTCCCCATTCCCTAGTATCAACAAAACAATTGCTTACGTGCTTTTCAACAGTTTGCTGCTGACTCTTTTCTTCATCTGGGGAATGTTGTGAGTCTCTTTCCCACCCATCTGTTGGTCACTGGTTAGTCTTCTGCATACGTCCCTGTCTACTCACTAAACTGCTTTGAATATTCTAGTTCAATAAAGGAATCAAAATACATTCTTCACTATCAGTCAAAAAGTAATTGGCCTTACTAGCTTGGATATGGTTTGCCTTGGCTCTCCTCACAGGAATGCAGTCCCCATACATTATCAGTGGCTCCTCTTCTTTATCTTCCTTCCTTTATTCATATCAACTCAATGCATGGCGAAGAGCTCACATGCACCTCTTCTTGGTGGCCTTCTTAAGCAAAGACTCTTCCACAAGACCGTTTACCTACAGTCTGTCCTGAGCATTGATACTCGTCAGAGCAGTTCTCTCCACCTCATTGCTCTCCAGTTAACTGCAGGTTGCTGCCCATATGCACGTCCCCCCACCCCGCCGTCTGCATCCATAGGGGACAGAGGGAAGGGGTGGGTTGGAAGGACTCCTGGGGCAGCTCTTCTCCCAGTTCTTCTAGTCCCACTCCACCTGGGGACCTCCGCATATTCCCAACTCTCTGAGGAATTGGGATTTTTTTTCTGTGGGGAACATAAGGCACAATCTTCCTGATACCCAAATATGGAATTTTAACAAATCCCCCCCCAAGCCTGAAAGGGCCCCAGGATTTCCCCCAGAGCTTTTCTAACATTTGCCAGCCTCTGTGTGGTGACTGATTTGATACCTTCATTTTCTCCGTCTGTCATTTATGCTCCCACCTTCCCTTCTTACCCCCTACTACCGTTGGATGAATGGATTTTGTAATTCTGTTACATTTTATACATTTGTCATTTTTGTTGTTTTTCTGTTGTAGGGTCCAAGGACAGGTGGCCCCAAGATGGGCCACTTTGGCATGAAGATTATTTTGAGCTGAAAAACAATCAAAACCCAGCAGATTCATGAAAAGCACTTTATTTCCCCCTCAACTGCCTAAAAAGAATTTCGACAGAGGGCTTGCTCACGGAAGAGAGCTATTGATGAGGGATAGAAGCAGAAAAATATTCACCTTTAGCCCAGAAGGCTGACGTATAGCCTGCATAGCTTCAATAAGGCTAAAATACTGGCTGGTTGCTACATTCTTAAAGGGTCCCCTGACTGCCAGTACATCTCACTGATAGTTAATATTGAACTGAATGATAAACCCCAGAGAAATCTTATGAGAGTAGTTTTATGAGTAGAAATTCGAAGAAGACATTTATGATCTAATACTCCCTACACGTCCCCTCCCCCTTGAGCATTTGCTATATAACCACAAGCTTCATATAGCAAAAATGCAGTTTTTTCTGCCCATGGGTCCTGTCCCCATGCTACTCAAATAAACTTACTAACTTGAACCATAAAACATCTCAAGAATTATTTCTTGGCCATTGTGCTCCACGATCCCACAACACTAGCACCATAGGTAACTACATTATGATATGAACTAGGTAGGCAGACAAGAGGAACCCAACAAGATCTGTTTGATCAAAGTCTTCTCTGGTCCCTTGTTGTAGCCCAGAAAACATTTGTTTACTCTTTTTTTTATGTTACATTTACTCTTTCATCTTCCTATGAATTGCATTCCTTTCCTTTGAAGTACCAGACCCCTACCCACTTCTCTTCAGTTCAGAATCACGTACAGACCTCTTTTTGCCCATCTTTGGAATTTCCCATCTGTGTGGATTCCTCGTACACATGAAATTAAATTTGATTTTCTCCTGTTAATCTGTCTCATGTCAATCTGATTCTTATTCCAGCTCAAAGGACCTTAAGGAGTAGAGGAAATTCTTCCTTCCCCACCCTGTGAAGCACATACATTGGATGGGGGGAGTGAAGGAGTATCTCAGTTGTTGTAGGACACTTGCAACTTAGGTTAGCTTTTGGTCTCTCTTGCTCCACTGGGGCAGGGGGTGGGTGTGGGGAGCAGCCTGAGGAGATGGAACAGGAGGAAAAGTCTCCTCACAGAAAGACCCACTAGATTTTGAGGAATGATTTTTTTCTTTTTTTAATTATTGTTTTATTGATTCATGTACATAAATTGTCATCATTAAGGCATTCACTTTTTCTTTTCTCTTTTTTTTAAAGATTTATTTATTTATTAGTCAGAGAGAGAGAGAGAGCACATGAGAGGACATACAAGCAGGGGGGGCTGCTGGTAGAGGGAGAAGCAGGCTTCCCACTGAGCAAGGAGTCCCATGTGGGGCTCCATCTCAGGACCCTGAGATCATGACCTGAGCCAAAGGCAGACGCTTAACTGACTGAGCCACCCAGGCACCCTGGAATGATTTTCTTTCTTCTCCTTGAAGAAGAAAAAAGCTTTTTTTCACTTGTGCATTTAAAATTCCCCAACTTGGAGAAGCACCAATTCTGTGTCACTGCAAACAGAATACTCAGAAAACCTGAACTTTTCCAACACTGGAGATTGGAAATTAACTCCTGATCACAGCCAGGTCTGTGGTAATTCAAAGGAATACTGAGCGCTATAAATGGTAACTGAAGGAGTAAATTTATTAAATCCCAAACCTGTGATTACTTGGTGGTTTTTGGTTTTGTTGTTTTTGTTGTTATTTTAAGAAACTATAGGGGTGGTAGGCAGATGTCCAAACAAGTGTATAATTTTAAAATGTCAAAATTAAACTTGAGCTAGTCTCCCCTCCACGAACCCTTCCAAAAAGCAAGTCTGGTACTAGGTAGCAATGTTACCTTTGGTAACTCACTTTATCTATGTACTTCTGTTGATTTTGTGTAAAATGAAACACGTGAACTGATAAAATCCAAGATCTCTTTTACCTCTGAAATTCTTATCTACCTTTTCCACCTATATAGGCTGTTCCAGACAGAAAACTTAAATGTTAAGATGTTCTAAGGTCTTCCAATAATGTTCAACAAAGGTAATTTAAATAAATTAAAATATTGTGAAAGCAAAGCAAATCAATGGCTCTGAGATTTCAAGGTCTAGTTCACTACTTACTGAAAGAAAATTATAGCAAAAAATAAAGAAGCAAGGATTATGGCTAAATTTAGAAAAAGAGTAGGTGGCAGAATATATAATTGTATAGAAGTCTGAGAAATATGCAGGCTGGCAAATGAGTTCAATTTTAAAATATCAAAGAAGTCTAAAAAGGTATAATTGAAGGTCAAGAGTAAGCCAGAAAACCTTTGACTGAAGGAGCCATAAATATACAGAACAGGAAGAAATACAGGGAATATAAATCTATTTAAAATGTTTATTTAAACGAATAAAGGCTATAAAACTTGTGATGACTGAAATAAGGAGGAGGGAAAGTAATTAGCATTTACTGAATACCTATTGTGTGTCACACATTGGGCCAGGTGGTTTACATAGTCTATGTAATTTACGAGTTCACTGAAGACTTAAAAAAAAAAGAAACTAGGACCATCACGAATAATTATTGATCATTATGCACAAGTCTTGAGGAGTCAAAGAAGTCTTGGTTGTCAGTCCTGAATTTCAGTAGGACTTCAGCACAGGCTTGTCATCTGTCATTCGAATGTTTCTCAGGAGTGATTGTGGTGCACAGCCAAGCTTGAAAATCACAGATCTACAGCACAGGTTACCTTGGCAGGTTCACATTCAACTGGTGAAAACAATGCATTGCTGTAATTGTGCAGGAGAGAGTGGTAGGCTGCGGGAATGTGTGGAGACCCCCCAGAAGAGCTGGAAAATGGAAAGAAGAGGGGAAATCAAAGCAGTCCCTGGGGCTGGAACAGATATGGCCTACTGAGGAAGTCCCACTTAGGTCATGTGGATTTCCACTAGGATAAGACTAGTGAAGAAGATAATGTCATAATTGACTAATCTTAATTACTGGTCAGGATAATATCAGAATTGGTAAAGCGGAGCTGGAGAGTGACAGAGTCCATAGAAGAGTTATCATCAAGTACAAATTGCAAGACACCACAAGCACCATCCAGGTCTGTATCCAAGACTCTGTGAGGTATGCTAGCAGGCACCCCAGGCAGGTAACAGCTTTGAGGTCCCATGGCAGCCAGGGCAGTAACAAGGGCAATTCTTAAATATGTCATGGGGAGAAAAGATGGAAGTAACAAGAATTAGGCAGCTCAGCAGGGTCCCAGACAAGGGGGTGGGGTTCAGAATTTGGTGGACCTCATAGCTACTGGGAACTAGAGCAAACATGAGATGTCAAGTCACGGCCCTCTCCTACTAAATGGAAAGGCACAGTGAGGTTGAGGGGGGAAATTAGAGTCTTGCAAGTACACACCTATGAGTCTTCACCAGGACCCCAGATTCCAGGCCACTCTTGTGTGGAAGAAAAGCCTGTGTGCTCCAAAGGCAGATGACCCGTTCTGAATTCTGGCATTGCCACTATGTTTGTGTGAACTTGGCCAAGTTACTTAACCTCTATGAGACTTAATTTTCTGCCTGTAAAATGAGTATCAGAGTAATAGTTCTACCTCATAGGGTTGTTGTTAGGATTAACTGAAGGAAGATATGTATATTCCACAATAACGAACCACTCAAAAGAGTTAGAAAATGCTCACAAGGGTTAGCAGTTGCTGTTACCGTGAGCTGGTAAGGAAGACAAGTGAGGCAATGGCTGTGGAATTTTGGGAGAGTGGGGGAAATGGGTGGTGGGGGAGGGGCAAGAAAGTCCTTAAGTGAGAAGGAATGAGAATTTGAACTACAAGGGGGTTGAAAAGAAGAGAGGATTGAAGGCATACAGTAAGGGACAGGTTTAGAGGTCTTGGTGACTTGGCTGTGAAGAAGCAATGGCCCTCTCCAAGCTGCACATCAGCCAGTGGAAGAAACAGCCTCACTCAGGCTTTAACTTTTCTCTTTGATGAAAAGGGAGTTAACAGATCTCCAAGGGAGAAATGTGTGTGGAGCCAGAGTCGTGGGGCATAAACCAGGCTGTGTGGGATAATAGATTGAGCTCTTTAAACAGAAGGCAGTGAGGGAACACTGAATTTTTCAGAATTTGTATGGTGAAAGGAACTTGTATGATAGCTTCAAAGATCAGCAAGGTCAAAGGAAGGCAGTCCAGTAACTATAGGTGCAGAGTACTGACTGGGTTCTAGTGGAAAAATAGAGCAGGCTAAAATAGTGGGCATAACAGAATAAAATCAACAAAAGATTCCTATGAGGGGTGTCCTTTCTCTCAGATATTCTCTGTGAAACATTGTTTCTTCTGGTTCTTACAAACTGAATTGAACCCACCAAAGCCTGGAGAGGTAAGAGAGCCAGGACCATAGAGTAGCTTGGAAACAAAGGCAATCCTTAATGGAGACTATAAATATACATTTAAATATCTTGGGGTTTTGATTAACTGCTTATGATGTCCTGTGGAATAGCATAAAACTACCTTCTCACATCCATATGCTATAAGAACCTTATACCGCACATAACATTAAGTTTGTTTGTCACCACTAGGGAAGTCAGTAGGCAACAGTCTCGATATATAAAGTGTGTATGAGAGTTCATATTCGTGGACCTTAGGATGAAATGAAGTTTAATTGAGCAATAAAAGCCTAAAATTTCTATGGTGTGTTGGAGCGACAAAGCTAACAGTTTCTTTATTATAGTGTTCTACCTTACTATAAAATTGTTCTGGGCAAAACTAACCCAAGTCTAAGAGCCCTACAATACATGAAAGCACATTTAAAGGAAAACAGTTTAGAAAAATCTCTCAGCAGATAATCATTCAGATCATTTAGTGGGCTTGGGCCTTTAACAACGAACAGAAGATTTCTCCAAAGAAAGATTTTCTCAGAAAAAGAAGATTGCTTTTTCACAGATGATGATGTTATTAAGAAAATGTTTTGTGTTTAAGAGTGAAAACCTCGGACTTAACAAAAACCTTCTGAATTTTAGCCCAGAAAATCTGTCTGGATTTTGATTTAACATTTACTGAGTATATCTGGCATACAGATCTAGACAGACATTGCCAGACAGAGCTCAATTCTGTGAGATTAGTTTTTGAATTTACTTCTTCCCTTAGGTCACACAGACTTAGGTTAAGCACAGTTTCCTTCCAAAAGGCAAAAATTGGCCCTCGACAGACTCCTTACTTCGTTATAAAACAAAGATAATAGGAAGTCTTAATTTTGGTATTCAGGAAAGTTTCTTGGTTGCTAACATATGCATAATTAAAAACAACTATTTTTTATGTAGTTTGATTGTTTATAAATCATTTCAATATAAATCATCTCATCATCTCTTGATAATCATCCTGAGATGTACTTATTATCCTTGTTTTTCAGGTGGGGAAATGAATAACTTAAGGTTATTCAATTAGCATATGATTCAGAATGTAGGTCTGCTACTGCCATAGCAACCTGCACGTTCTACTCCATGTACCCATTCACCTGTTCATTCATTTATTCAACAAACATTTGTTGAGTGCAAGGAAAGGGAATACAAAAAGCCTGTCTTGAGCACAACCTAATGAGCTTCTATATAAATAGCTTGAATTTTCTTAGTCGTAATCCTCTGAAAATGACCCCTAATATGTCTAGCAAACTAAATGGGAGCCTGTATGTATGGCATTATAGTTCTAGGGCTGGTTTCACTAAGAAACAGAATGGAAATAAGTACAATAAGTCAGTNAGCTTCTATATAAATAGCTTGAATTTTCTTAGTCGTAATCCTCTGAAAATGACCCCTAATATGTCTAGCAAAATAAATGGGAGCCTGTATGTATGGCATTGTAGTTCTAGGGCTGGTTTCACTAAGAAACAGAATGGAAATAAGTACAATAAGTCAGTGTTATGCGATATTTTCTGGATTGATAAGGCAATCTGGGTGGGAGATGGAATCAAACAACTCCTAGGGGCAGAGAAATTGGGAGAGGCAACAAGAAAGGAAGAGCAGGAGACAGGCCAATAAAGACAGTCAGAACATATGAGATTTCACAATGGTTTTTCTACCTAGATCCATGGTCTCATCAGGAAAAGAGTGCCTCCTCTGAATCGACAAGCATGTTATCTAATCTGAAACTTAAAATGGAGACTATCTTGGACATATTCAGAACACGTGGCTGTCGTGGACATGTAATTGACCCTCCAGAGTTGAATTAAATATTGAACCCATGGACTTTAAGTTGGTTGGACCTTTAAAATTTCTTCCCGGTCTTTAGTCTTATAGGAATTAATATAATGAAGCATGGATTTTTTTATTGCCTGTGATTTTAATATGTTTAAAATTAAAACCACACTAATCTAGAAGAACTATTCATTCTCAAAATTTAAGCATGCATTCTCTATACTAAAATGATTGTAATAAGAGCCACTCCATTTTGCTTATTTATTAGATACATCTTTTTTTGAGCACCTGCTAAGTGCAAGGCACTCTGCCAACTTTTATGGAGAAAATCAAGTTCTTAATTGTTGCTTGCTAACCCTGAAAATATAGATGGGAACTATTGCATAACATAAGACTCTTGATTGAAATTGAGCATTTGGATTTTCCACACCTAATATTTTATGTACTCATTAAGATAAAGATATTTAATATTCAAGACAGAATGTTTAACATGTCAGTTGAACAAATATTTGTCACACGTATTGTACGGATTCCACACCATGCTAGTCTTTGAGGATATACAGATAGGTAAACCTCCTTTCACCATGAAGCTCACTGAGACCCAGAGCTATTAACATCAACTACGCTGCAAAATTTCCTGTGGTCCTTTAGAAATACAAGGACCTCTCACTGTATTCTTCAGTGCTGATTTGGGACAAGGCTTGGTATCTATTATTTTTTATGCCTCATGGAGGATTCTAATACCCAGCCAATGAAATGAATCACTAGCTTCATGGAAATTATTTTGTTTATGACCTATTCTTTATTTTTCAAAGAATCATTTACTGCAGTTTCTCATAAAACTAGACATACACCAGCCCTATCACCCAGCAATTTCACTCCTAGGTTACACAAAACAAATAAATACACATGTATTTACACATGTCCACAAAGCAACATGTTCAAGAATGTTTATGACACTTTATTAATAATAGCTCATGTGTCCAGCAAAAGGAAAATGGGGGGGGAGCCCTCTGATATACTCATAAAAGGAAATACCACTCATCAGATTAAAGGAATGAACAACTGATACACACAAAACATGAATAAATCTCAAAAAATATTCTAAATGAAAGAGACAATATACAAAAACGTGCATACTGAATCATCCTATTTCTCTTCAGTTCTAGAAGGCAACAGTAATTTATGGTGGAAAATAATCAAAACTATGATTGCCTTGAAGGGGTTGGCAGTTGAGAAAGGCCAAGAAGGGACTTTTTAAGATGATAGCAATATTCTATTTATTAATAGGGATTTGGTTACCCTGGGACATGGATTTATCAAAACTCAAAGCATGCTGTACATAAGAAAAGAAGAAACCTCAAAAGAAACAAACAAACAAAAAAACTCCCCAGATCTTGACCTCTAATTGATGGTATGTATGTTGAAGTACTTAGGGGAGGAATGTACTAACACAGCTTACATTAATGGATGTGAAAATGTGATAGATTGATGGATGAAGAGCAGGGTGGATAGATAGATTTAAGAAAGCAAATAGAATAAAATATTAATGCAGAATCTAGGTGGTGGGCATAGGGCTGCGCACTATAAGACTGATTCAGCTCTTCTGTATATTTGAAAATTTATATGATTAAATATTAGGAAAAATTATAAAAGCGTGTCTGTAATGTTTAAGGTGTCTGTTATTCCAAGCACTTTGTATGTGTTAACTCATTTATTTTCCATAAGTCTTGTGACTGAAAGAGCCTGCCTGTCCACCACATCTGCCACCTCTTCTCCCTGGTCGTGCCCCTGTTTTCTAGCCAATCCTGCACTTGCCTATGGTCACATGACTGAGCTCTGGCCAATGGACTGGGAGTGGAAGTGATGGGTACCATCACCAGGCCTGGCCCATAGAAAACTTTCCCATTTGAGAGTGGATGGAAACATCATAACCTTGGTGCTTTACGCTGAAGATGAGGCCCTGACCCACTGGAGAAGCGATGCTGGCCTATTGGAAATATCTGTCTGGGATTTCTTGTGAGCTTGAAATATACTTCTTTGTTATACGATAGAAATGTGTGGTTTTATCTACTGTAGTAGTTAGTGCCACTCTAACTTGCACATAACTCCACATGATAGGTACTAAGAGCATCCTTATTTAACACATAAGGACATAATCTAGAAGTAAGACAGCTCAGCAGCAGCCCTGGGATGCAAACTCAGGAAGTTTGGTTCCAGAGTCTACACTCCTGAGAATTAACACGATCTCTGCCTCTTTCTCTCTTGCAGGTGCAAATAAGTAATTGTTTGTTTCTCCTTCAAGCAACAGATATAATTCAGTGGCAGTGGATCACCTTTCAGAATACAAATTTGTATTCCCAGGAGCAGACTTGTCTTAATAATGACTGAGTGTGCTCCTCTGCCAATTTTGCTCCATGTCAGTCAGGCGGGGTAGACAGTGTCTGGGGAATGTAGGGGGAGGCAGGAAGAGAAGAGGACACAAACAGCAGCACTGACCTTTGAAGATACATTATTGTTACTGTTAATCTAAATAATAAAGAACGGTAAGGAATCCCTATCCATTGTGTATAGCTTACCAATGTCCGTTTGACTGGTGCTTCCTCTTATCAAAATATCAAAATAAGGAGGGTTGAGCTTCTTCCTTGACCTCCACCTGGCCATATCTCATCAGTAGTGATAATAGCAAAAGAGGGAGCTTATTCACCCCAGATCAATACTTGATATAAACAATGTATGTATTGATTTACTGAACTCCCANATCTCATCAGTAGTGATAATAGCAAAAGAGGGAGCTTATTCACCCCAGATCAATACTTGATATAAACAATGTGTATTGATTTACTGAACTCCCGGTAATGAAGCAGGTGTCTACAAGACTCAAAATGTAAAATGGAGATGCCAGAAGAGAACCTCTGATATTTTGCTGAGCTGAGTTTGAAAATTTCACCATATTCCAAAGAAACAAAGTAATGACTAAAATACAGGATAGATCCTCCACAATGCACATAGAGGCAGGAAGCAGAAAAATTTATATATAAACCTATTACTGTGGTGCTCTGGAACTTGCTATCCATCAGGCTCCTAATTACCAGATGCCATGCAGCTTTGAGTTACATTTAGGAAATTACTGAGGTTTCCAAATTCACATTTAAAAAGAATAACAAGGTACACGGTAATGTCAGATAGCCTTGTGAATCGACACAGAATCAAATGAAATTCAGCCATGCTCCTTCTGTTTCCATGTTTGTTATCCTTTTTCAGGTTACTGAACATGAAAATAATCAATACAGATCCTTTACTTTTTTACATTTGTTATGCTTTATCAGGTCACTGAATATGAAAATAAATCAATACAGATCCTTTCACTTTACTCCAGTCAGAGGTTGCAAGTCAGCAGTTTGGTACCAGGACTATTGGCAATTTTTTCTGAATATTAATGGTTAAAAATCTCTGAGCATGTAGATG
>NW_023179820.1:6023777-6037908 GCF_002007445.2 Ailuropoda melanoleuca
ATGGAAGACTGGAACAAGTCTGACACAGGTGTTAATACATTGCCCGGAGTGTATTCCCCCCTCCTTAGTGTAGAACCATCAGGTAAGGTGGCTATCTCTCTGGTAAATAACCTTGTGTGTCCTTTGGCACAAGCAGCTTCGTAGCTTTTTGATAGCAGTGATAAACAATCATTGGTGCAGAATAAAAGAACATTTCCTTTAGCCTTCTTGCATTAGACAGATCCCTCGACCTTTAGCGGAGCTGAGAGCCAATTTTAAATGACATATTCAGTAGCTGGCACCACATTTTCCTCCTCCATCACAGAGGATTCTGACTTCATCCACATATGAACCAGGCCTTGGTGAGGCTGACAGGACATTTACAGTGCTCAGAAAGCACAAGTATCTTCACTGACAGTTTGATCTGTCTTGTGTATTCTGGCTTCCTGAATCTGACTGTCTCTAGTCTCTCACAATATGTGTATTTCCTAGAGAGAAAGTTGATTGCTTAATGGAAACAACCAAAAATCCGTCACAGAACTTTGAGACCCCTTAAAACAAAAGATTAATGAGGAAAAAAAAAAGTAAATCACACTTCTAAGAAAGTGTGGAATCTATTTACTGTATTTCCATATAAGGTTGGTTATTTAAGCTGTTTAATTTTCTTGACCCCTGTGTTGATTCATTTGCTCAAAGTGTAGAGTAATAGAATGAAGTGTCAAAAAGATGGATGTGTATCAACATACCACTGCATTGAGTTTACATCCAAATTTTATATGGTCTGTGTCTAAATACCCATCAAGACAACTAAGAACCCTTTTCTGTTCTCAAGCTACTGCAATCCCTGCATTCAGTGCATCAAATGGGCAGCATAGCATGACTCTATTTTCTTTCTGAAGACTTCCAGGTTGTGGTCTGACATGTAAGGAGATCAATGTTATCACTCCCATCCTCCTAACAAGAGAAAAACTGAAAATCAGTGACTTTTCTTTAGATCCATCCAAGAACTGAGGGGACAATGCAAACCACCATCCTGAAAACTGAAGGGGAGGACAGAGAACCAGAGCCCACAGGGAGCAAACACTGCAGCTGTGGGGACACGTGAAGGATATATGATTGTCCTGGAGGCTGAGTGTGTATTATCTCAAGAGAAAACAAAATTCCAGTGAGCCCAGTCTTAGGGGTGCCCCACGGTTCTGTGAGTTTTACCTCGAGGAATCCCACCAGATTCTCAAGGGAAAGATCAAAGAATAATCCCTGCCTGCTTCATGCAGGAGGAGGGGAAAGTAACCATTATGAAATATACCCAGAGCATTCTGTTCTCCTACAAAAAATCCTGCTATCAAGGGAAACCATTTTACCAGAACCTACCTGGCTTGGATTTTACCAGAGTTCAATCAACGGCAGGGAAAGAAAATGCCCAAGTCCATCCCCCAGTAGGGTGAAAAGGAGCTGAGAGACGCTTGTGAAGGTCTCAGCCCAGGGCCATGAGCTGACGCCTAATCATAGGAACACGGAATGCATCTGCCTCCCTCAAACCTTACCACTGTAGCAAAAACCCTCCTTTATAATAATGGAATATTAGAACTAAAAAGAACTGCAAGATTCAGACTCAATTTTAGGAGTCTCTAAGAGACCCTAAACACAATAGAAGAGATGAAAACAAGGACACCAGCAGACAGGTTAGTCCCTGGCACCTGCTGCCACAGCAAACAGTAAACACAGCCTACCTGGTAGCCAGACAACATGAAACCTAAAGGCATATTTACCTTTGTTCTTCTTACTCAGTACGTCATGTCTGTCCTTTAATGACAACAACATCAACCACAAACACAAGCTAAAAAGCAAAAACACAGATGCGAGAGGCACAGCAAACATCACAACTGGACTCTGACTCTCTGTGTCAGAGATTTTGAAATTATCAGACCAGCTATTGAAAGTAACTATGAATAATGTGCTAAGAGCTATCAAGTAGACAGAAAAACAGAAAAGTGGGCAACATGCAAGAGCAAACAGGTAGTGTAAGCAGAGAAATGGAAATCTAAGAAGAAGCCAAAAGGAAATGCTAAAAATGAAAACCACTGTAGTAGAAATGAAGAATCTCTTTGATGGGATCATCAGTAGACTAGACACAACTAAGGAAAGTGTCAGTGAACTTTAAGATACATCAACAGAAACTTCCCAAGCTCAAAAGCAAAGAGAAAAAACAATGGCTGAGGCTGGGAGCCAGAACCAAATATGCAAGAACAGTGGGGGGATTATTATGTTTTAAATAGACTTTATTTTTTATTTTATTTATTTTTTTAAAAGATTTTATTTATTTGATAGAGATAGAGACAGTCAGCGAGAGAGGGAACACAAGCAGGGGGAGTGGGAGAGGAAGAAGCAGGCTCATAGTGGAGGAGCCTGATATGGGGCTCCATCCCAGAACGCCGGGATCACGCCCTGAGCCGAAGGCAGACGCTTAACTGCTGTGCCACCCAGGCGCCCAGTAAATAGACTTTATTTTTTAGAACAAATTTAGAGTTACAGTAAAATTGAGAAGATACTTCGGAGTTTCTCATATGCTTTGTACCCAGCTTCCCCTATTACTAATATCTTACATTATCATGGTATATGTTACAATTAGCCAACCAATGGCAGTACATGCGTATTTTCTAAAGTCTAAACTTTATTCAGATTTTCTTAGTTTTTTCCTAATGTCCTTTTCTGGCTCCAGTGTCCCACCTGTACACGTTACATTTAATGGTGATGTCTCCTTGGGCTCCTCTTGACTGTAACAGTTACTCAGACATATTATTTTTGCTGATCCTGATAGTTTTGGGGAGTACTCTTCCTTGGGATTTTTCTAGTGTTTTTATCACTATGTAGACTTGAGTTATGGTTTGAGGTGAAGAAAACGGAGGTAAAATGCCATGCTCATCACATCAAGGGTACATACCATCAACATGACATATCTTTGATGTTGGCCATGGTCACATGGCTGAAGATAGTTTGGTCAGTTTTCTCTACTGCAGAGTTATTCTTTCTCTCCAGTTCCATACTATACTCTTTGGAAGGCAGTCACTATATACAGCCTGCACTTAAGGATTGGGGTGTTATGGAATGCCTCCTTAAGGGAGAAATATCTACATAAAACATTTAAAATTTATCTCTTCTCCTTTATTTATTTATTTGTTTATTCAACTATTTATTTATCTCAGTATGAACTCATGGTTGTTTATTTTACACCTTGGGTTACAATATAATACTTTTTTTTTTTTGCTCAAAATTTTCCAGCTTTAGCCATTGGGAGGCCATTTATGTTCCTTTGACATCTTCTCAGAATTATGGCTTTGTATATTTATTTTGAGCACATCCTTACTTTCTGACACTAAAGATGTACCAGGCCTGTCTTATATATTACCCGTCTCAGTCCTAGAATCATCTCTGGTCACTTGTATTGGAGGATGCTATTAGAAACCATGGACTGGGAGCTAGGCATGCTCATTGCTACTGGGGTGTCATACATTTTAGACTCTTTCAGTTGACAGAGCAAGGAAATACATGCTACAGAATAGCACAGGTATATCCACACAACTACATTTTCTATATGTAACCATCTGTATCTGTATTAAGATCAACTTGAGGTTAGATTGAGATCTTCATCTCATTGCCACATTGGTTATGCTAGCTTCCTCCCTTTGCTTGTCTGTAAATTCCCACTCCAACTAAAAACTCGGCTCACACCATCTGCCATCCATTCAATTAGTTGCTCAATTCCAATATACATGTATAGCAGTAGCAGCATTGTTAACCCTTACTCTCTTGGGAAAAAAATCTTATCAACCAGCGTACAGTGCTTACATGCAGTTCCTTTGTCTCTAGTCTTATAGACTCCAGTCATTTCCAAATAATCAGCACCTTTTCCCCCACCCTTCAGTGAACTTTTTTTATGTATTTGTAATACACTTAGATCCTCCTGTCATGGTTTATGTTCCTTCCTGGGACCGCTCAACCTCCTAAATTATTTTTACAATTTGTATATATTAAGGTTTGCTCATTATACTGTAAAGTTCTAAGGGTTTTGACATACGTGTTTTATCATACATCCACCCTTATAGTATCAGGGAAATTATTTCACTGCCCTAAAAATCCCTTGTGCTTTACCCATTTAATCTTCTCTTCCTCCCCTTGAGCTTCTAGCAGTCAGCAATCTTCTTATTGTCTCCATGGTTTTGCCTTTTCCAAAACGTCATGTAGTTAGAATCATATACTAAGTAACTTTTTAAGAGTGCCTCCTTTAACTTTAAATATGTATTTAAGTTTATCTGTATCTTTTTGTGGCTTAATAGCTCTTTTTTAATCACTTAATAGTATTCCATTGTATGTATATACCATAGTTGTTTATCCATCACCCATTGAGGGATAGCTGGGTTGCTTCCAGTTTTCAAATCACTTGAGGACATACCTAGGAATGCAATTGCTGGATTATGTGATAATACTGATGAGGTTGGGAATATAGGTGAGTTTCAGTGGGGTGGAGTCCGGAGCCCACGACCAAGAAAGAATTCTTGAGACATCTTTGGTGCAAAATTGGTGGTTTATTAAAGCACGGGGACAGGCCCCGTGGGCAGAAAGAGCTGCTGCCCCGGGTTGTGAGAGGCAGCTGATTATATACCATGCAGTTGGGGGAGGTGAGGAAAAAGGGAGGCTGAGAAAGCACTTTCATCTGTCAAAGAAGACTCTCAGGGTATTGGAGGCCCCGCCATTGTCAAGCCAAGGCTGTCCACACTATCACTGTGTTCCTATCAATGAGCTGCAGGTCCAAAGAAATTCTGTTTTATTTACATTTCCTTCTGCCTCAGCTTCCCCTAATTTTATGGAGGGGATGGTAATGTTAGGGCTTCAGGAAACTGGTCTTGCAGGGCTGTGATCTCTGTCAGTTAATCATTTGTTTTTTCCCTTCCTTAGTTTTAGGGCAGCCAAGAGTGCTGAGGAATGTTGCATACATGGGGGGGGCAGGTTGCAGGGTGTCAGCTTCTGCTTTGTCTTCAGCTAGCCTTCTGTTCCCTCATCAATACCACATATTTTAAAAATCACTTCTGTTATCAATGTTTTATGATCCTACCAGAAGGTAGCATTAGTTTCATTTTACAGTAATGGTTAATAGTAATAAAATGCAAGATATGATATGGTGATAGTGAAAAATAACAAGGATATACCCTATCAGCACCATTTTCCCCCCAGAGTATTCTCAATGAATTAATGCTTTATCTTAACTGGCTTATTTGGGATTAACAACAAATTTACATAGTGAGATAGATGCTGACCTATTGTGACTACACCTAAGAGATCTCAAATAAATCAATATATTTTTGTGCTAATAGTCATTAAGAACTAATTTTATTTTTCAGTGTTTCAAGGAGTACTCATTGGCCTATCTCTGGCATTCAGTGGGATATGGTCATGCCAGATATTGCAATGTTATAATCATGTGACATCAGCACAGTGTTTTATGATCTGACTTTTAAAACTGATAACAATATTGTACAACATACCTGAAAATTGCTAGGAGGGTGGATCTTAATTGTTCTCACCACAAAAAAAGTAATGGTAATTTATGGGACATGATGGAGGTATTAGCTGACCCTACACTGGTAATAATACTGCAATACAAAAGTACCAAATCAACAGGTTGTACACCTTAAAGTTCTAAAATGTTATATGTTAATTATATCTCAATAAAGTTGGGAAAGAGTTGAGACTTTTTTGGGAAGGAGACCTGAAGAAATTTGGAATTTTCTCTAAGTTTTTTTCTAAGCTTTTCTAAGAAGTTTCAAAACTACACTCCAAAGCACTGTGCTAGGCTCTGAGGAAATACATATTATGTGTAAGACTCTGCAGCTGGACTTGAAAAAATTGTAACTGTATGCAGGTGGCTAAGGGAAAGGGATTGGAACATGTTCCAAAGTGTTTCTAAAGGTAGTTTAAGATTAGTATCATATGAATGAAACAGAAGAGTATCACAGGCACAGTAAGATGAAGAAAGTATTTCCTGTGGAGGTGATCGATAAGGTTGAGATTTCCACAACTGAGCGATTTCAAACAAGTGGCCTTATATACCTCAATAAAAGTTGTTCAGTGCCAATAGGAATCCAAATCCCATTTGAAAAAGACACTTCATAAACTAAGTATTCGGTTCATATAGAGAGGTAACTCTAAGACATCATATTAAATGCCCTGCTATTAAAGTTAATTCTTGACAGTTATTTAACAACTGGACAAGCTACTAATCAGATGATAGTATTGTATGAAGTTGTTCTCTTTCTCTCAAATATCTATGTATGAACATGTACATACATGCAGGGGTGTTATTGAAAAGTATTTTATAAAAATAAAGTAATGTAAATTAATATGAAAATTCAATATCCAAAGCAAAATACTTAAAACTATATTTCTTCTTATTCTCTAAATAAGACTGTGCATGGGAGGGTGCTTGGGTGGCTCAGTTGGTTAAGGGTCTGCCTTCGGCTCAGGTCTTGATCTCAGGGTCTTGGGATTGAGACCCATATTGTGCTCCATGCTCAGTGGGAAGTCTGCTTCTCTCTCTCCTCCCTGCTCATGCTCTCTCTCTCTCTCAAATAAATAAATAAAATCTTTAAAAATAAAAGACTGTATGTGTGTAGCATAAAACTGCTTTCCAAATGCTAAAAGTTCATGTCCTTTTAATCATTTCCAATCATTGTCATTTTAATCAATTTATTGAGTTTAGAATTTCTTTTCCATGTAACTCATTGATTGTACTGTTTGCTTATCATTGGGTCTCCAGTGAGTGCAGAATGAGTTGCAGTGAAGGAACAGCTGGGAGTGAGAGTCTGCTCATGGCATCTCCCACAGGCCCATGATCCTGCCCACAGTGACCCCATTAATGCCACAGGTTCACCTTTTCTTCCAGTGCCCCTGCCAACAGGAGCCTGGAAGCATGGGGGGCAGCCAACGACAGTGCATCTGCTACCACTTCCCCCTATGTGGCCTTGCACAAGCGCACAGCCTCTGCTGGGAATGCCATCCTCTTAGGCTCTTTGCTAAATGGTATGGAAGAATTTGAAGTTTGTGCCTCTAAACCAGGACCACAATTTAATTGTGTGTGTGCGCGTGTGTGTGTGTGCAGAGAAAAAAATATATATATGTTAGATAATGAAATAAATGATCCTATGCATTTAAGTTATAGTCTCATTTGTGGAGAATAGTGTAAATAGAAGCTTCCCCCCATCCCCTTCACCTTACATTTCTGTCTCGAACGTATAAGTCTTAAATGAAAGTCACTGTAAATTACAATCCAAACATTTTGCATTTTAAAGAGCTGAATAAAAGCTCCCCTGGCTTTTTTATTCTGTAAAGCTTTAATGATCTTGCTCCTGTACCCAGTCATATAATCTAATACCCCACCTGCCACTAATTCAAACAGAATAAGCTACAAAAAAATAAATAAATTACTCTAAGAGAAAATAATTATGGGCTTTTTGATGCTTTGTTCAGCCTATTAAAATTTATACAATTTGCCTTGGGAAATGTATTCAACATTGTACCAACAAAAGACATATCTATTTGTATTTCTGATTTTTAACTCAAAATTTCAAACAATCTAATTTGACAACAGATATCAAAGTAGATATTTTTTAATCTTCCTTTCGTTTTTTTTAGTTCATAAAGAAACCAAGACAAAGAACTGTCAATTAACATTCAAAGTCATAAAGTCAGGAAATGGAGGTGATTCCAAATCCCACTTTCTCTGGTTAACAAAACCATGATCTTTCAACATTCCCACAATGTTGTCAATAATAGCATTTGTGTAATTTGATACAATATTTAGAAATCTGAAATAATATGTAACAATAAATTTACTTTTTATAAACTATTATTATGGAGAAACTATACATACCCCAAAAAAACTTATCTTCTGTATTCTTATAAAATGTCTATACTCATTGCTTATTTCCATTATTAATAAATTCATTTCAGTATTATCTCCCACTCCATAGCTGCCTTTTTAGTTATGTCCATTATCTGCTGTTTATGGTCCAGTGGTAGCTGGAGGGAAGGAGATCTATATGAATTTCTTAAAAGCCTTGGCATTTTTATATTTCTATTCCTTAGAAAGGATGTGTACTGGTGAGCTAACAAGGTTTGGAAGAAAGGCTAACTGCTGAGGATGATTCCTTTTCTCATAAAGAGGGCACATATTGCGTGGAGCCTTGGGTGTTATACACAAACAATGAATCATGGAACACTACATCAAAAACGAATGATGTACTGTATAGTGACTAACATAACATAGTAAAAAGAAGAGAGAGGAGTAGTTTTTCCTTCCTTTTCTCATAAAGAGGGCACATATTGCATGGAGCCCTGGGTGTTATACACAAACAATGAATCATGGAACACTACATCAAAAACGAATGATGTACTGTATAGTGACTAACATAACATAGTAAAAAGAAGAGAGAGGAGTAGTTTTTCCTATCTGTTGTATGGATTGGTGAACAGGGAGGTTCTGAGTGGAGGCAAGTCATGAAATCTGACTGCTTCTATCTGGGTGTGCTCTGGTTATTATATGACAGAGTGCTTCAAAGCATCGTGGTATAAAATGAGCATTTTATTATGATCACTGATTCTGTGGGTGAGGAATTTGGAGACACAGTAGGATAGCTAGTTCTGCTTCACGTCTGGGTTCTCAGCCAGGAGTGACTACAGCGAGGGCCTGAAATCACAAGGAAGCATCTTCGTTTTTCTGACAGTTGAAACCATCTGTTGGCTGGCCCTCAGCTGGTTCTCCCACTCACCCGTAGCTTCTCTGTGTGGCCTCCCTACAGGGGTGCCTTTGGTCTTCCTCACAACATGGCAGCTGGCTCCAAAAGAGAAAGACAGAATTATGTGGTGTTTTATGATTTAATCTCAGAAATCACATGGCTTCATTTCCACCATACTCTGTAGATTGAGACAGTAACACTGAAGTTGTGTGATTTTCCAGAAACAGAAGTATGAAAAGAATTAATGGTCTGGGGGTATTTGTAGGTTAAATTATCCATACTATGGGCCTTCTCCTAGAGACCAGTGAAAGTTGATTGTATGTCCATTCTTTATGACTGGATCTTTGCTCCTTCTGTATTTCTATGATATAGAAAGAGTGGCGTAAGACAGCTAATACTTTACCCATTGACTGCCAGTCATTTCCTAATCTGCTCCATGATAATGATAAGAAAGACACTAGCAAAGCCTGCTCAAGTAGATGTCACCCAGAAAACCCAGTTCAATGTGCAGCTGAATCACAAAAAATCAAATGCTGGAAAGCCTTGACCAAAACAATTCAGTAATAAAGGCAATCTTGACCTTCAATTTTTTAAATCCCTGACAAAATATTTGAGGTTTTGTGCATGTATATGAGTTGGTATTGTTTAAGTCCTCATTTATATTTGAACTAATACTTGAATGACATAATCAAGAAATTGCCCATAAGTCAAAAAAAATTTTGCCTACCTATCAAACTAAATGGAAATACCCTCTATTCCTTAAAAAGTAGTCCCTAGAAACAGATGCTTATGTATAGAGGAAAAATTTCAAAATGTAACTTAAGCACTGAGATTTATTTTTTAATTTGAAAATAAAGTTAGGGGTGTGAAAGTAGCATAGAATAAAGGAAGCATGCTGGCAAAGACCTTGAGAGGGTCATCTTATTGTAGTGTGTTCATCTAAGCAGAATTCCAAAATGAAAACAGGCTACAAAAAAAAAATCTTCCAATTTACAAAAAAAAAATCTATTTGGTGTTTATGGGTGCACTGTTCTTCAAATTATCTCAGAATATAAACACTCTTAATTTTCCCTCGAATGGAAGCATGCTCCAGCTGGCATATGTCATGGCTTTGTGTGGGGTTGCAAGGAAAAATGGCAAAATTCTCCCATCTATACACAGATTGAAGACACATTATTTTAAGTCATTTTCCCTCATTGCCTCTGTATCGTAATCTCTTCTCCATACCAATAAAATGCCTGGCTCTCTCATCCTCCAAATGGTGTCTAATTTGGACCTGATAGTTGCAGGATAAATTTGGGTATAAATAGCCACCAAGGTTCATTGTTATGCAAGATATAAGGAGACATAAGATATGGAAGATATGGAGGGTATAAGAAAAGCATGAGTTTAGTCATCCTGGGAAGCAATTGTACATTGTGTTTCTTATTAGCAGTGCCATTTTTGGTGTTATTTCTAACTCTGCACATATTCATTTTTTTCTAACAGATGTCACCTTGTATTATTTCTAAAATATTTTCAGTGTTAGAATCCTTCAAATGTATTACTTATTCTGAAGCTTATGTGTTAAATTTTACTCACTAAATTGAAGACTATTTAATGATTCTTTTTTAATATAAAATTTGTAAATTTGAATACTAATTGCTATTTAGAATTAATTGCTCAAGAATATAAATATTTTCAGTGTGGGTTTTCTTCATGGCTATACATAAATCTGGATCCCCATTCCCAGAACAGGAGAGAAGTGATGCAGCTATCAGAACGCCACGCATCCCATCCCTGTGGCAGCCAAAGTGAATGACACTGCTGTTCTCTTCTCCTCATCCCACACCTCAGCTCACCCTCCACCTCCGCCTGCAAATACCTTTCACATGCACAGTCCTTTAAATGTTACTGTCCCTCGTTTTCTGTTCCCACCAGATTCTTCCCCTTTCTTCCTATGCAGCCACTGAGGAAAGAGTGGAAGTTTTGACGAGATGGGTACTGTGGTAGATAACTCTGGGAGTTCTCTTTCTAGAGTTGTGTCCTCACTACCTGCTGGACCTCACATGGTCGTGATGTGTCACATGGCTGTGTGAAGCACCCCATGGGGAATCTCAGAGTTGTGCAGTTTTAGAATTGGAAGAAGCCATGGAAATCATGGAATCCAATGTTTTTGTATGGGGCTAATTGAGAAAAATAGTAATTATATTAACTAACACTTGTTGAGTCCTGACTTTAGGTATAGGAGCCCAGTCATTTTACATGGTAGATACTCTTTCGATCAATGTTTTACAGAGGATAATGTCATGAAGAGCAAATAATATCTTGCCCATAACCACAGAAATCTCAGCTGGAGCTGGGATTTAATGCAGGCCATCTAATTCCCGTGTTTATGCTAGGGTTTCTCTCCTGATCTCTTCCGTTGTAGCTTACCAACATCCCAGAATGCTGATCCTGAGAAATCCCATCATTTTCCATGTAATAATCTCTGCCACTTACTATGTCACACTTGCAAACCTACTTGACTTTTCCATTTCAACTAACTAATAGGCTCGTTGAGAGTATGAATTCAGGACATAGAAAACACTCAGTATAACAATGAATATGTGGTTTTATAATTATTAGCACTAGCCATAGCAGCATTGTTAGTTTTTTTAAATATTTTTTTATTATATTATGTTAGTCACAATACAGTATATCCCTGGTTTCTAATGTAAAGTTCGATGATTCATTAGATAACTGGTGTAAGGTGGTATCTCAATGTGGTTTTGATTTGAATTTCCCTAATGGCTATTGATGTTGAACACTTTATCATGTGCCTGTTAGACATTTCTATGTCTTCAATGGGAAAGTGACTGTTCATATCTTCTGCCCATTTTTTGATTTGTATATTTGTTTCTCGTGTATTCAGTTTGGGAAGTTCTTTGTAGATCTTGGATACCAGCCCTTTATCTGTAGTGTCATTTGCAAATATTCTCCCATTCCGTGGCCTGCCTCTTAGTTTTTTTGACTGCTTCCTTGGCTGTGCAGAAGCTTTCTATCTTGATGAAGTCCCACAAGTTCATTTTATCTTTTGTTTCTCTTGCCTTTAGAGATGTGTTGTGAAAAAGGTTGCTTTGGCCGATGTCGTAGAGCTTGCTGCTTATGTTCTCCTCTAGGATTTTGATGGATTCCTGTCTCACATCGAGGTCTTTCATCCATTTGGAGTTTATCTTTGTGTATGGTGTGAGAGAGTGGTCAAGTTTCATTCTTTTGCATGTAGCTGTCCAATTTTCCCAGCAAAATTTATTGAAAAGACTGTCTTTTTTCAACCTGATGTATTTTCCTGCTTTATCAAAGATTAGTTGCCCAAAGAGCTGAGGGTCCATTTCTGGGTTCTCTATTCTGTTCCATTGGTCTATGTGTCTGTTTTTGTGCCAGTACCATGCTGTCTTTGTGTTCACACAAAGATATTTGTAGTACAGCTCGAAATCTGGCATTGTGATGACCCCAGGTTTGTGTTTCCTTTTCAACAGTTCCTTGGTGATTCNTTCCACCGGATGTTTTTTCCTGCTTTATCAAAGATTAGTTGCCCAAAGAGCCGAGGGTCCATTTCTGGGTTCTCTATTCTGTTCCATTGGTCGATGTGTCTGTTTTTGTGCCAGTACCATGCTGTCTTTGTGCAAAGATATTTGTAGTACAGCTCGAAATCTGGCATTGTGATGACCCCAGGTTTGTGTTTCCTTTTCAACAGTTCCTTGGTGATTCAGGGCCTTTTCTGGTTCCATACAAATTTAAGGATTATTTGTTCTAGTTCTTTGAAAAATGTCCTCAGTATTTTGATTGGGATAGCATTGAAAGTGTAGATTGCTCTGGGTAGTATGGACATTTTAACTATGTTAATTCTTCCAATCCATGAGCATGGAATATTTTTCCATCTTTTTATGTCTTCCTCAATATCTTTCAAAAGTGATCTATAGTTTCTAGGATATAGGTCCTTTACGTCTCTGGTTAAGTTAATTCCAAGGTAACGCATGGTTTTTGGTGTTATTGTAAATGGGATGGATTCCCTAATTTCTCTTTCTTCAGTCTCGTTATTCGTGTATAGAAATGCAACTGATTTCTGGGCATTGATTTTGTATCCTGCCACCTTACTGAATTGTTCTATAACTTCTAATAGTTTGGGAGTGGATTCCTTTGGGTTTTCCATATAGAGTATCATGTCATCTGCGAAGAGAGACATATTCACTTCTTCTTTGCCAATTTGGATATCTTTTATCCCTTTTTGTTGTCTGATTGCTGTTGCAAGGACTTCTAGTACTATGTTGAATAATAGTGGCGAGAGTGGGCATCCTTGTCGTGTTCCTGATCTTAAGGGAAAGGCTTCCAGCTTTTCCCCATTGAGAATAATGCTTGCAGTAGGCTTTTCATAGATGGCTTTTATGAGATTGAGAAATGTACCCTCTATTCCTACACTCTGAAGGGTTTTAATCAGGAAAGGATGCTGTATTTTGTCAAATGCTTTTTCTGCATCAATTGAGAGGATCATATGGTTCTTGAGTCTTTTCTTGTTGATATGATGTATCACATTGATTGATTTGCGAGTGTTGAACCATGCTTGCATNCCACCCTTGCATCCCAGGGATGAATCTTACTTGGTCATGATGGATAATCCTGTTAATGTACTGTTGGATTCTATGAGCAAGGATCTTGTTGAGGATTGTGGCGTCCATAGTCATTAGGGAAATCAGTCTGTAATACTTCTTTTTGATGGGGTCTTGGCCTGGTTTGGGGATCAAGGTAATATTAGCCTCATAGAATGAGTTTGGTAGCTTTCCTTCTGTTTCTATTTTTTGAAATAGCTTTAGGAGAATAGGTATTATTTCTTCTTTGAATGTTTGGTAGAATTCCCCAGGAAAACCGTCTGGGCCTGGAGTTTTATTATTTGGAAGGTTGTTTATCACTGACTCAATTTCTTCATAGTTAATTGGCCTATTTAAGAAATCTATTTCTTCCTGTTTCAGTCTTGGTAGTTTATAGGTTTCCAGGAAGGCCTCCATCTCTTCCAGATTGCTTAATTTATTAGCATGAAGCTGTGGATAAAAGTTTCTAATAATCCTTCTAATTTCATTGGTGTTGTTTGTGACCTTTCCTTTTTCATTCATAATTTTATTAATTTGGGTCCTTTCTCTATTCTTTTGGATAAGTCTTGCCAGTGGTACCAATTTTATTAATTCTCTCAAAGAACCAGCTTCTAGTTCTGTTGATCTGCTCTACTGTACTACTGGTTTCTANGCCAATTTTATTAATTCTCTCAAAGAACCAGCTTCTAGTTCTGTTGATCTGCTCTACTGTATTCCTGGTTTCTAATTCATTGATTTCTGCTCTAATCTTGGTCAACT
>NW_023179820.1:6038064-6038192 GCF_002007445.2 Ailuropoda melanoleuca
CACTGCCTTTGCGGTATCCCATAGGTTTTGGACCACTGTGTTTCATTCTCGTTGGTCTCCATAAATTGTTTAAATTGATTTTTGATTTCCTGGTTTATTGAGTCATTCTTGAGCAGGATGGTTCTTAG
>NW_023179820.1:6038263-6040202 GCF_002007445.2 Ailuropoda melanoleuca
CACTGCCTTTGCGGTATCCCATAGGTTTTGGACCACTGTGTTTCATTCTCGTTGGTCTCCATAAATTGTTTAAATTGATTTTTGATTTCCTGGTTTATTGAGTCATTCCTGAGCAGGATGGTTCTTAGTCTCCAAGTGTTTGAGTTTCTTCCAAATTTTTTGTTGTGGGTGAGTTCCAATTTCAAAGTGCTGTGGTCTGAAATATGCAGGGAATAATTTCAGTCTTTTGGTATCATTTGAGACCTGTTTTGTCTCCCAGAATATGGTTTATTCTTGAGAATGTTCCATGGGCATTAGAATAGAATGAGTACTCTTTGGTTCTGGGATGTAGTGTTCTATATATATATATCTATGAGTTCCAACTCGTCTAGTATGGCATTCAAAGCCCTTGTTTCTTTGTTGATTTTTGCATAGGTGTTCTGTCTACTTCTGATAGTGGAGCGTTGAGGTCCCCTACTATTAATGTTTTTTTTATCTATATGTCCTTTATTTTGGTTAAAAGTTGGCTTGTGTATTTTGCTTCTCCCCTGTTGGGGCCATGATATCTATAATTGTCATATCCACTTGTTGGATATATCCTTTAAGAATAATATAGTGCATTTCTGTGTCCCTAAATATAGTCTTCAGTTTAAAATCCAATCTGACTGATATGAGAATTGCTACCCCAGCTTTCTTTTGAGGTCCATTGGCATGAAAGATGGTATTCCATCCCTTTACATTCAGTCTGAATGTATCTTTAGGTTCAAAATGAGTCTCTTGTAGACAGCAAATGTATGGGTCATGTTTTTTTATCCAATCTGCAATCCTGTGGTGTTTTATGGGAACATTTAGGCCATTGACATTGAGACTTACTATTGAGAGAGATGATTTTATTGATGCCATGTTGCCAGTAAAGTCTTTGTTTCTATAGATTGTGACTTTCTGTTCTGTATCACTCTTGGGCCCTTTTTTCCTTTATAGAACCCCCCTTAATATCTCCTGTAGGGCTGATTTCATGGTTATGAAATTGGTTAATGACTGGCGATTCTGGAAGGTCTTTAGTTCTCCATCAATTCTGAATGACAGCCTTGATGGATAAAGGATCCTTGGCTGCATGTTTTTCTCTGAAAGAGCTTTAAAAATGCCCCCCAACCCTTTCTCTCATTCCAGGTCTGTGTAGACAGGTCTGACGTAATTCTGATACCTTTGCCTTGGTACGTGAGAAATTTCTTTGCCCTGGCCACTTTCAATATTGTATCCTTGGATCTAATATTTGCGAATTGCACTATGACGTTATGTGGCATAGGTTGAGCTTGGGAGGGGTCCTCTCTGCCTATTAGACTTGAAAGTTTGTTTCCTTTGCTAGATTAAGGAAGTTTTCAACTACAATTTGTTCAAATATCTNTGGAAGTTTTCAGGTAAAATTTGTTCAAATATCTCTTCTAGACCTCTGTTTTTCTCCATCCCCTTAGGGATGCCGATGAATCTGACATTGGAACATTTCATTGAGTCAGTAACCTACATTCTTGAGCATGGATTTTTTTAAGCCCAGTTTCTGTTTTAGCTTTCTCTTCTACTAACCCATCCTCTAATTTGCTGACAAATTCTTCTGCCTCATTCACCCTGGCCGTCAGAGCCTCTAACTTTGACTGCATTTGGCTCATAGAATTTTTAATTTCTGCCAGATTCATTCTCATTTCTGCCCTTAGAGATTCTATATTCTCATTAACATTTTCATTAATACTTTTTTCAAGTCTACACATCATCTTGACCATTGTTACTCTGAATTCCATTTCTGATNCCTGAATTCCATTTCTGATAATTTGGGTACATCCATATCCATTAGTTCTGTGGCAGAGGCCACAGACTCATTGTCTTTTCTTTGCTGGGGGGGATTTCTCCTTCTCGTCATTCTGATGAGGAGAGGTTGCGGGGTTGTCCAGAGCCCAAATTATTGACC
>NW_023179820.1:6040265-6040876 GCF_002007445.2 Ailuropoda melanoleuca
GGCTTCTTGATTTTTCAGCCTGCCTCCTGGGGGAGGGGCCTGCCACGCTGATACTCAGGCAACCCTATTTGGGTAGAGTCTCCGTGTCCCCTGCGAGCGGGGATGGGGATGGGCACGCTGTGAGCCGGTATTTCCAGGCTTTTGTTCTCTGGTGGCTTCCCTGGCAGTTTGCTGTGTCTCTTCTGAGAGTCAGAGCAGCAGTGGCTGAATCTCAGCCTCTGTCTCAGAACAGAGGGATCGCGGACCGTTCTCCACTGATGTTCTGGCCACTTTAACTCTGTTTCTGTTGGTGCTGCTCAACCCTGCAGCNGCTCAACCCTGCAGCGTCCATGGATGTGCACCCCACACCCGGCGTCCCAGCCCTCAGTTCCAGAGCCAGCGCATCTCTGTCCTTTGTGTTTCTAACACCGTCAGCCGCCAGCCACCCCCTCGTGCGCTCCTGGAGCTCCCAGTCTCAGTCTGGTTCCAATGAGCACACCAGAGCTCCGTTTCAGTCTGGTGGTACGCATTCCCCGGCTCACGGTCTCAGTCTGCTCTCTCGCGAGTGCCGGTCCGAGAGTCCGCCCTCTCCCCCGTGTAGGTGGCTACCGCTTCCCTTTGCCCAAACGTGG
>NW_023179820.1:6040976-6059388 GCF_002007445.2 Ailuropoda melanoleuca
CCTCAATACTCAGCACAGGAGATGTTCATTTGTAGAGATCCAGATGTATCTTCCTGTGTCTCAGGCTGATTGCGTGGAATGTTCAGGCTGGTCTGGTACCTATCCAACTCGACTCGGGACCGGCTGAAAAAGGAGTCCCCTAGTCCTCCGCCATCTTAACTCCCTCAGCATTGTTAGTTTTAAGTCAAAACTCAACTGATACTTTTCTTAATAACTCTCAAGCTTGAACAGTATCTTTTTAGTGTGAATTTCTGGTTGAGGCACATTATGACACAGAAATATCAAGTTTTATTTGTAATTTCAAGGATACAGAAAATCTACAGCTTTGATGAAGCAAAGAGTCATCCAAGACTACATGGGTGGTCCCTGGCCCTTCTTTCCCACATCCAACATGGAGTCTCTTCCCCTAAATAACAGTTGAAGTTTCTGATGAAATTCTAGGCCACTTCAAACAGTAAGGAGAGTGTTTACATTAGAAACAAATTCTCTTTATGCCCTTCAAAACCATACACCTGTAGATTATTAGTTTATTACAAGTAATCTTCTAGCCAGGGACATCCTGCTAAGGGCGTTCTATAGATAAGGTCTCTTCCACCAGGCAAAAATCAATATTTATCAGAGATCCACTTGAGGATATTAGGCAGTTACCAGTCTTTGTTCCTCTCCCACATGTAAAGAGGGCTCCTCCACAAGGGGAATGAATTGGTTGCAAACCAGCTATTTTAACTCTTTCCTCCCTAGTTCCATTAAAAATTGTTGAAATTAACTACACTAGACCCTGTAGTTTGGTCTGTGTTTTACAAACACCTTTACAGCACAGCTTATAATTATCAAGGTCTCACCCCCTGGTGTAATTCCAAGGCTGTGTTTCCTAAATTATTTGGCTTTCAACATATAGCCTTCCTTGACTATTTAAAACCCACAAAGTCACGTGTTATTTAGTAGTAGTTGTCATTTTAACTATCTTCATATGTAAGAATACTGTTACTCTTAACTTTTCTAGTAGTTTCAAGTGCAATGTATAGACATAGATAAAGCATTTTTAAAAGTATGTCTACATAAATGGATAGATAAACCTTTTTGAATGGGTTGCTTCCATTAAATTATGCCCTCATTGCTATACATTGTAATTATTTCCTTATTGCTTGTTTTTCTTAGATGTAAGTATCAAAATTGTATCTGTTTTGTTTACCTATGCAGAATCTTGCATAATTACTGACATATATATGATTGAACATCCTCTCAACCAACAGCTATTGAAAAATTAGTTATAATATTTCTTTTTTATTGTTATCACTACTTTCCACAAACCTGGAGGCTATCTGTAGGAATGTACAGTACAGCAAATTAATTACAGAGAGAAGAAGATATCATAATGCCTAAAATTTGCTACATATTGAGTTTTCTCTCCAGTCCAATTTATAACATACTGATATCCAATACCCAATGAAATTGAGTTATAGGCAAAAGATAAAGTTTGCAACAGGAAATTTACTATTTTAAATGAAAGTAGGACCTGCTAGTGTGTTCTCTCCAATTAGCAAGAGGAGTCCCTCTTTAATTTCCTTTTCCTAACTTTGTTTCTACTTACAAAAAAAAAGATCTCTCTTTTGTCAAGATATTGGTTTTTAAATTACTCTTTCTGTGTACAAATACCATGAGGCTTAGAAACAGGTAATTCATGGTGGTAATGCAGTTATATTGTACTGGACGAAGGGCAGGAGAGTTTGATTTCTTTATATTTTTATTGATGGGACAGCTTCACTTTGAATTTTGAATATTTTCCATAATGAAAAAGTGGTTTTCCATAGGGAAGCCTGCATGTAACATCGATTCTGGGATCTTGACAGCATAACTGTGGAAAGGCTTGAATTTTCCTAAGTGATTGGTAGGTTTTGGAATTTAAGATCATGGTTTCGATCTTTACATGTTTTATTTCTTTCCATTAATCCTCTACAACATAGTCATGGATGAAAAATCAAGGAGACTTTTTAGTTTTGAGAAACAGTTAACATTGTTCTTACTGAAGTACAGCATCATCAAAGCCATTAAAGAATACATGATTTACCACAGTAATAGATCACTGCATTTTGAACAGGTGCAGTTTTTATTTTATTGCAAGACACACAATCTTATATACAATGCATAATTATCACCTTCCAAAAGTACAAGATATAAATATATATGATAAAGAATATATGAGTATACTTCTGTTTCAGAGAAGAAAACTGCCTTAGGGCAAACAGGTTTATGCCTTTTTGGGATGGGATTTTCATATTTATGTTTAATCTTCCAAACAGTTCTTGTTTAGAAAATAAATCTCATTGGATGGACATATAGCCTTGTCATAGTTTTCTCCTAAAAAGGTCCAATTTAAAGCCAGCTAATAAGAATACCAATAAAATGTATTCCTTTTATTCCAGTTATTCATCTTATTATGTCCCAATAATAGATGAAACCTCTATAAATTGTCCAATAATGGTTCTACATATTTAAGAACTTGTATTTCTCAGCAATACATTATAGAATGGAACCACTTTCTTAAGATTTGTGTGAATATTCCTTGATTTTTTCAAAATAACTTCTTAAACTGTTTCTTTTGCAGCATTACACTTTGAGTTTTGACTTAAGCTCTTGGCATAGGCGATGTTTTTAGATTCTTTAGACTATTTCTGAGATATTAATGTCAGTCTCCTCCCAGTTAGAATTATGGGTTTTCATCTTCATTGCTGCCTCTTGCATGGCTGTTTCATTTCTCTATGTCTTTTTATGACCCCTCACTAGATCTTATCTTCCAGAAGTCACCAGGGTGGGAAGATGGAATTTATGTAGAGTTGATCTTGAGATTTGATACACACAGTTCTGGTCTCAAAGAGACATGGCAGACAGTGTGCCCTCCTTGCTGTGATGAGAGAGCAGGACTATCAAGACATGGGACACAGACATACCTCATCTCACACACACATGCATGTGCACACGCAATCACACATATGCACACACACACATGCATACGCACACAATCACATACTCAAGCACACTCACATGCACAAACATGTATACTTACACATGCTTACATACACAATCACACACATATATCCACACACACATGCAGGCATGCACACCCACAATGCACACACAGAAAGACTTGTTCACACTTTCACATATGCATGCCCACGTGATCACATGAACACACACACACATACTTATGCACACACAGACACATTCACTTGCATATGCATGCACACATGTGCACACTTTTGACATATGAATACTTTTGTGTAAGTAGTATTTTCTCTAACATATATGACTTGCTCTTTCATTCCTTAAAGCAGTGCCCTAAAATGACAAACCCACTCTCTTCTTCCAATTTGGGGAAATTGATGCCCACAATAATGGAGAACTTAGAACATTTCTCATGGGCACTCAGAGCTACTTCTCTCTCTCTCCATGGGCTGACATAAAGACTTAGACATAAAGACATGCAAGATAATCTGGCTAAAGTTCAGACTCCAATAATGACAACAGATGCCATAAGGGCACATGGGTGCTAAGTGAAAGAGAACCCATTACTATAATTTTATTCCATGATTGTGTATTTTTACACTGCATGAGAATCTTTCAAGAAAATCTCCTGGGTCTTACTGTTCCATAAAGAGATTTGCATATTTTTCACATCAGTAGGGCTTGTTCCAGAAACTACTCTCTGTATAAATATACCTTCTATATGGTAGCCAAGACTTTTAACCATGGGGTGAATGTCAACCAATATTTAAGCCATTCCTATCTACACTTAGTTATAAGAATACGAAGACACCAAAGAAAATCAATGAGATTTAAGAAATGCTCAAAAGAACATTTGGGTTCATTCGAAATAACTTTGCCTTTCTGCCTTAAGTCATCTGTTAGATGTCATAAAAATCTGGAATGTAGACAAACATCATCATAGTAAAATTCTGAAGCCACATATAAAGCCTTCAATACAAGGTTTGTTTCCAAAAGGAGAGCGTATATACACAAGACAGAAAGTACACAGTGAACAGAAATTATAGATGTAATGATGTCTATGAGTATGTAGGTCCATACATTTGATTTTCCCATTAAATTTCAGGGGTGCTGCCCTGAAAACATATAGGCTTAAGGAAGAGAAGAGACAGGTGTTATTTCTAAATTATCCCTTTCTTCTGCAGAGGCAGATTACAGAAAAAGCCATTCCCTCTGAAATCATAAGTTTCAGGGGAAAGATGAAGGTATGAATATATCATCTGGAAGTGTTAGCAAAATAATCCTAAATGTGCTGCTCGTGGCATTATCCTCAGCTGCTTTGCTCTTCACAGAACACAGTGCAAGGTATGTCCAAGCACCACAGGTGACATAATATCCTTGTTCAGCCCACAATTAAGAACACTTCTACTTCCTGCCAAAAGGCACAAAATCCTAGCCCAAGATTAACATGAGCAAAATGCCCTCCCTCCACAGATAGAGAAAATTTGGTAACAGCTATATAGTCATGAAGAGATGGTGCATACAAATTAGATTCTGCCAAGTCAACAACCTGGGAATGAGTGAAATATTGTGTGGTTGTTTAGTACATGAGTTATGAGCACCACTGAAGGCCTAAATGGTGCTCAGGGGTCTGGAAGAGATGTTGTCTGACCGATTCCCAGAGAGAAACTCATGTTGCCACAAAATGTCCCCACATCAACTGCCAATAACTCAGGGGATCTTGTTAGTGTGTTATTGGGAAAGTGCCTGGCTGGAAGGCAAGCCCGGTCCTTATTTGCACATATACTATTATTTACAGAAGAAATATATATACTTTCAGTGATATTTAAGCCACTTTATATTTCTTGACATGAGGACATGCTTTATCATGAAATTTTTATGTGAATAGCATGCTGCAAAACAAACTGTGCCTTTTAAGAAATTAAATTATGTTGGAAACCACCTTTTGCATGTTTAAGTAACTTCATAAATATCAAGATAATTTCCTATTATACATGAACATCAGACACCTCAGGTGTGGGTCCAAGATACTTATGCCGGAATCGTCACTACACAGCCATGTGAAAATGTGTGTCCATGTAGCATAAAGTGATCTGGGCACATGCCCTGGAAATTGTTCTTGTTCTTAATCAGGTTGTTGTTGTCAATGCAAAGCAATGGATTGGACGCCTACTAAGCTCTGAAACCAATAATTTTTTCCTTGTCCTTTTTTAATAAACAGAGCTTTTGGAACCACATTGCATGGAAAAGCCACAGCAGATGGGTCCTGGACTAAATCTAAGTAACCAGAAGAAAGAGGTTTATTTCTTTGTTCATCAGAGGAACTGGGAGTCAGCCTTGCTTTCCTGCCTTAGAAAGGGGCTGTATTTGCTTACTCGAATCTTTTGTACTCCATCCTTACAGCCTTGATGCTCCCACTGACCTGGGTAGCTAACCCAGCCTGCACCTTATGACTTCAGACCATGAGATTTCTAAAAGTTTGTTAAAAATTCTACCTTTCCATCTCAGACTTCAGTACTAATCTGAGTTAACCCGAGATCATTAAACTCATCTCTTCCTGAAGAACTGTAAGAAGACATCTCCACGACTAGTCATACTGGTTTATTTATCCCATCAACATCCCTCATGTAAGCAGGATCCTGAACTGTATTTCTGACTCTACTAGTGCTCTGTCGCTCCATCCTCATCTTAATTGGAAAGCAGAAGTCTCTGAAACACCGCTTGAAGTTTTCATCAAGAAAGGCATAGAGAATGGGGTTCAGGCTGCTGTTGGTGTAACCCAAGGCAATGCAGAAGTAATAGCTGGAGAGGGCAGCTGTGCTGTGAGAGGCATTCCCCAGAGCCTCCACAAGGATGAAAATGTGAATGGGAGTCCAACAGATGATGAAGACCGCCACCACCACCAGGACCAGCCTGGTGATCCGACGGAGGTTGCGATCTTTCTCTCGGGAGCCAGAAAGGAGTCGGACACTCTTCAAGCGCAGGATCATCAGGGTGTAGCAGATGATGATGATGAGGACAGGGATCACAAAGGCAAACACGAAGACACAGATCTTCATGAAGAGGTCCCACCAGGAGTAATCATCATCCGGGAACTGTAAGGAGCACTCAATGATATCCATGTCTGGACAAGGTGAACAAAACAAACAGAAGCACAAAAAGAAAAATTTTTCTTATTACTGTGGCTGCAAAGTATTCTGAAAGTGAGTTTTAATATGTTTTGGTACAAAGGTCTAATTATGGTGAGATGATATTACCTGAGGCAGATCACCAAGTTAGGAATGAATGCTATATATATTAACCCATCCTATCAGTGCCTAGATCAATGAAACCAGAAAGTCACCATTTATTGGTAACATACACAATGCTATGAAATACATATTACTAGCTAGCAATATGAATTATGTAGTTGTGGAAACCAGTTTGATGTGGATGACTTTCAGAAGAGCTAAACTGGTAATTTATAGCATAAGTCCTTACTTTCATTTCCATTCATTAACAATTCTCCCAGACCTAAGGCTCTGACAATAAAAGCTAGTAACTATTTGTAATAAATAACTAAATATTTCAAATCTAGCCATTCAATTTAGGAAAAGCGAACCTGTCTGAAAACATCAAGTGATTTACAAGAAAGCATTACGTGGGTCAGTAAAAATGCTTACAAAATGTGTCTAAATATGATCCAGGAGTTGTGACTTAATGGAATCGATTGATTAAGGGTGTTGCTGAAACATGAGTAAACTTTTGGAGAAGGAAGAAAAGGAGTAAGAAAGGGAAAAAAAACAGAGCAAGGAAAGGGAGAAAAAGGAGGAGAAAATCATCCTCATTAACACCATCATCAAGGAAATTCATAAGTGAGAAATATTTTTCATTTTTACCAATACTATGTAACATAAAACAAATATTTTATTTGATTACTTAGAAAATTGTGTTATTTGCTCTGCTTCTCTTTGCTGGATAGATAGTATTCTTTTTGGAGTGACCCTCATATTGAAAAAAGCAGAGACCAGAAAGAACAGAGACCCAGGATAAGCAGTTTTGATACTTTCCTTGGGGGCCTGCTCACCCCTCTGGGGCTCCCTTCTTCCCCAAGCATCAACCAGTTCACATTTTTTCCTCTTCCCTCTGAGAAGTCATTGAGCACAGAGCAGGCAAAACTCTTTGTCCTGATCCTTCCTTATCAATAAAGTACTCATGAGCAATAATAAAAGCATAATTGTTATAATGATATTTTCTTCTGATATTGGGAAAAATCTACTTCAAAAATGGAACAAGAATATTTTTAAGTAGTGAAACATCTCTATTTATATTTTCTAAAACATTTTAATGTGATCTTAATCAAATATCTCTTAGTAAAAACAAAATGTACATCTTAGAATTTTAGATGTACTTACAATACAAAGAATATAATCATTTTGTCCAATTAATAAAGATGACTATCTTAGAAACATATCTTTTATCAACTAGATACCAGATCAAACATGTCATTAGTAAATGCAAACTTCCAGAATAACTCGTAATTTTTGATTCTCTAAAAAAATCGTTGTTTAAAGTACTATTACTATGAAGACTATTAAAAACAAACAAGCATTTTTTAAATTTGTGTGTTTAGTGTTTATGGGAATACTAACTGTTAAAATCATTTTTTAAAAAATAATCACTATTATCATTTCAAAAAACTGTTTATTAAACAACTTTTGACAGGTGCACATTGTGAAAATCTGAATTTAAAAAATATACTAGTTTGGATTTGATTTGTCTATCGAATCTAGTCTCCTTGAAGATAGGGAACATGTCTAGTTTTGTTTTGTCTTTTCCATGTTTAGCTTTTGTGTACTCCAACATTATCTCTTTCTTAAGGTTGGCCTCACCTTAAATGTCACATCAGAGATATTTATACAGAGGCTGATCCATTTGAATAGTTGTCTCCCTTGCAACTTATTTTCTCTCTATATATTATACTCATCTTATTTTTTAATCATTATATAATGACAGAAGCTAGACAGAAGCTTTTCTCTAATAATGTGTTACCTTTCCTGGCGTTTTTCTCTCCATCCAGAATGCAAACTACCTTAGGGGTGGATAACCAGCTGCTTTATCCAATATATAATCCCTGCCACATAGGGTGGCAAGAACATAAGATGCTTAAGGAATACAAGTCATTAAATAAGAACATAAGGTGCTTAAGGAATACAAATTGTTAAATAAGTGAATAAATGAATACCACATGGAAACCCTTGAAAATGGGGACTGATTACAGTAGTTCTTATGGAAGAGCAATCTGCTGAGATAAGTAAGGCAATGTAAGAGCTGATGTTTAATCAGCTTCCTCTTGAACAAATTGTCTTGTATGCTGTAGGAGCTCAATGAATATTTGCTGAGTGGTTGAAATAATCAACTACAGCTACTTTTACAAGACTTTGGAAAACATTCAGTGATAGAGTTAGAAAAATATTCCAGATATGTCAGTGAAGCTAAGCTTATACCAACAAAGAGAAAGGAGAGTGCTGAGGCAATCATCAAGGAAATTCAAGTCCACATGCACCATTTTTATTAAATGTTCTCTTTCAGGAAAAAAAAATGCACCTTTACCTTTAATGACACACAGGTTGAAAGGGAAGGATAGAAAAAGATATTCCATGCAAATGGAAACCAAAAGAGAGCAGAAATAGCTATCCTTACATCAGATGAAACGGGCTTCAACTTAGAAACTGCCATAAGAGGCAAAGTCACTATATGATGATAAAAGAACCTAGCCTTCAAGACAATGTAACAACTTTAAGTATATATGCACCCAACATTGGAGCAGCTAAACATTTAAAGCATATATTAACAGAACTGAAAGGAGACAGAGATAGCAATAATAGGGCACTTCTATATCCCACTTTCAATAATGGACAGATCATCCAGAAATAAAATCAATTAGGAAACAGCAGACATGAACAACCCTATAAATCAAATAGCAGGGGGCTGGCTGGTTCAGTGGGTTAAGTGCCTGACTCCTGGTTTTGGCTCAGGTCATGATTACATGGATCATGAAATTGAGCCCTGGGTGCAGCTCTGAGCTCAGTGTGGAGTCTGCTTGAGATTCTTTTCTCCTTCCTCTCCCTCCCCATCTGCTCCTCCCCACCAAAATAAATAAATAATAAATAAATAAATAAATAAATAAAATCTTTTAAAAAAATAAAAAATGAATTTAAAAAATAAAATTGACTTCACAGACATATATAAAACATTCCATTCAAGAGAAACAGAATACACATTATTCTCAAGTGCACATGAAATATTCTCCAGTATAGAACATACGTTATGCCACAAGGCAAGTCTTAACAAATTTAAGAAGACTGAAATCATATCAAGTACCTTTTCTGACCACATGAAAATAGACATTAAACAGGAGGAAAATTGGAAAATTCACAAATCTGTAGAAATTAAACAATACACTCCTGAACAACCAATGGATCAAAGAAGAAATCAAAGAGAATTTAAAAATGTTTGAGATGAATGAAAATAGAAATACAATATACCAAAACTATGGGATATAGCAAAAGCTGTCCTTAGAGGGACATTTATAGTGATAACCACCTACATTAAGAAAAAAGAAAGATCTTCAGAGGGGAGGGGGGTGGGGGATTGGGATAAGCCGGTGATGGGTATTAAGGAGGGCACTTATTGCATGGTGCACTGGGCGTTATATGCAAATAATGAATCATGGAACATTGCATCAAAAACTGGGGATGTACTGTGTGGTGACTAATATAACAAAATAAAAATTATATAAAAAAATAAATAAAATGCTTTCTGCTTATGTAGAGAAATAAAATCTGTGGACTAAGGTGTAAAAAAGAAAAAGAAAGAAAGAAAGATCTCAAATAAATAACCTAACTTTACAGATTAAGAAACTAGAAATAGAAGAACGAGTAAAGCTCAAAGTTAGTAGAAGGAAGGAAATAAAGAATAGAGAAGAAATAAATGAAATAGAGACCAGAAAAACAGTAGAAAAAAAAACAGTTGGTTTTTTGAAGATAAACTAAGTCAAATCCTTAGCTAGACCAGGAAACAGAGAGAAGACCAAATGAAAGAAAAGACATTATAACTGATAACACAGAAATACAAAGGATCTTAAGAGACTACTATAAACAATCACATGTCAACAAATTGGATAACCTAGAAGAAATGGATAAATTTATAGAAACATGCAACCTACAAGACTGAATCATAAAGAAATAGAAAATCTGACAGATCAATAACAAACAGATGGAGATTACAGCAAAAACCTCCTAACAAAGGAAAACCAAGTGCCACATGGTTTCACTGGTGAGTTCTACCAAGCATTTAAAAAGGATAGCAATCCATTTCAAGCTTTTTCAAAAGTTGAAGAAGAAAGTATACTTCCAAACTCATTTTATAAGGCCAGCATTACCCTGATATCAAAACCAGACAAGGACACCACTATATCTCTGATGAACAGAGATGCAAAAGTCCTACAAAATACTAGCAAACCAAATTCAACAGCACATGAAAAGAATCATATATTATAATCAAGTAGGATTTATCCCTGGGATGCAAGTATGGCTCAACATACACAAATCAAATAATGTGATTCACCAAATTAATAGAATGAAAGATTAAATATCAAAAGATCCTCTAAATAGATGCAGAAAAATATTTGACAAAAATTCAACATTTATTCATGATTAAAACTCTCAACATATTAAGTATAGAAAGAATGTACCTCAACATAATAAAGGCCATATATGACAAGCCCACAGATAACATCCTACTCAATGGTGAAAGATTGAAAGCTTTTCCTCTAAGATCAGGAAGAAAGCAAAGATGCTCACTCTCACTTTTATTCAACATAGTACTGGAAGTTCTAGCCAAAGCACTTAGGCAAGAAAAGAAATAAAAGGTATCCAAATCAGAAAGAAAGATATAAAATTGTTTGGAGATGTCACAATCTTATGTATAGAAAACCCTGAAAACTCCATTAAAGCACTATTAGAAAAACACTAAAGTTACAGAATTCAAAATCAACATACAAAAATCAGTTGCATTTCTATACACTAAAAATAAGCTATCTGAAACCATTTATGTTACCATCAAAAAGAATAAAACACTTAGAAATAAATTTGTAAATAAACCTAAAATATCTGTATACTGATAACTGTAAAACATTGATGAAAGAAACTTAAGAAGATACAAATAAATGGAAAGATATCCTACGTTCATGGATCAGAAGAATTAACGTTGTTAAAAATGTTTAGACTACACAAAACAATCTACAAATTCAACACAACCTCTATCAAAACCCAATGGCATTTTTCAAGGCAATAGAAAAAACAATCCTCAGGGGCACCTAGTTGGCTCAGTCAGTTAAGTGTACAATTCTTGATTTTGGCTCAGGTTGTGATCTCAGGGTTGTGAGATTGAGCCCCATGTCAAGCTCCACACTGAGCATGGAGCCTGCCTAAGATTTTCTCCCTCCTTCTCTCTCTGCCCCTTCCCACCCCCCCCCAAGGAAGGAGGGAAGGAAGGAGGGAAGGAAAGAAGCAAGGAAAGAAGGAAAGGAAAGGAAAGAAAAAACAATCCTCAAATTCATATGGAATCACAAAAGACCCTGAATAGTCAAAGCAATCTTGAATAAGAACAAAGCTAGAGGTATCACACTTCCTGATTTCAAATTATATTTCAAAGCTATAATAGTCAAAACAGTCTGGTGCTGGACTAAAAAACAAACACTTATTTCAATGGAATGGAATAGAGAGCCCAGAAAGGAACCCACACATACATAGTCAAGTAATCTTCAATAAGGGTGCCACAATAGAAAATGGGGATAGGATATGCTCTTCAATAAATGGTGCTGAGAAAATGGGGTATTCACATGCAAAAGAATGAAATTGGACCCTTATCTTACACCATACATAAAAATCAACTCAAAATGCATTAAAGACAATGTTAATAAAGACATAAAACTTCTAGATGATATCATAAGGGAAAAGGTTCTTGATACTGGTTTTGGCAATTTTTTTTTGGACATGACACCAGAAGCACATGCGACAGAACCAAAAATTAAAAAGTGAGATTACATAAAACTAATTCAAACTAAAACCAAACAAACAAAAAAAACCCCAAAAAACAAAAACACAAAAAAACCCTCTTGCACAGCAAAGGAAACAACAAAATGAAAAGGCAACCTACAGAATGGAAGAAAATATTTGCAAATCATGTATCTATCTGATAAGGGGTTAAAATCTAAAATATATAAGGAAATCATACAACTCAATAGCAGGAAAGCAAATAACCTGATTTAAAATGGGCAAAGAACCTAAATAGACATTTCTCTAAAGACATACAAACTGCCAACGGGATTAAAAAAGGTGCTCAACATCACTAATCATTAGAGAACTGCCAATCAAAACCACAATGAGATATCACTTCATACCTGTTAGGGTGGCTGTTATCAAAAATAAAAAAAAGTTAAGTGTTGGCAAGGATGTGGAGAAAAGGGAACCCCTGCTGGTGGGAACGCAAATTGGTACAGCCACTATAAAACAGTGTGGAGGTTCCTCAGAAAGTTAAAAATAGAACTATCATATAATCCAGTAATTCCACTTCTTGATATATATCCGAAGGAAATGAAATCAATATCTCAAAGATATCTGCACTCCCACGTTCACTGCAGCATTATTTACAATAGCCAAGATACGGGGAAAAAAAAAACTAAATGTGCACCAAAGGATGAATGGATAAAGAAAATGTGGTGTCTGGTGTGTATATACACGTACACAATGGAATATTATTCAGTTTTTAAAAGGAAAGAAATCCTGCCATTTGTGGCAACATGGATAGACCTGGTGAACATTATGCTAAATGAAATAAGCCAGACACAGAAGACAAATACTATATGATCTCCCTTATACATGGACTCTCATAGAAGCAGAGAGTAGAACTGTAGTTTCCAGGAGCTTGGGGCAGGAGGGATGGGAGGCAATGGTCAAAGGGTACACTTATGCAAGTAAGAAAGTTCTCTAGATGTATGCAGCACAGGTTCTATAGCTGATGATGCTGTACTACATACTCAGCATTTGCTAAGAGGGTAGATCTCATGTTAAATTTTCTTATCATATAAGAAAAATAATAAACAGGGCAGGAAGAAACTTCAGACCAACTGTCTGTGGTCTTGATGGGGTGATGGTTTCACCGGTGTATATTTATCTCTAAATTCACTGAGTTGCTCACATGAAATATGCACAGTACACACATGTATACTATGTAAAATGCTATATTTAACACCATACGCCCATAAAGTGAAAATTTTGCTGTACACAAGAGCCCTCAATATTGAATGAATACACTACAGATGTTGATAAACATAAGCAATAAGGCAGGACCTGTTAAAATCACCATGTCAGATAAAGATGCTAGGTAACATTTATCAAGGGCTCACTAGACGTGGGCCCTGCTTTTCAACTTTCCATGCACTGACTCATTAGATCTGGAAAATACCCTAACTGGTAGGCACTATTATTTACCCCTATTAGCAGATAAGGAAGGACGCTGAGGCACAGAAATCTGAGTAATGTCTCCAAAAGGATACTGTCCCTAAATGGTGAAATCAGGATTCAATCCCAGGCATTTTGCTTCCAGAATCTGTGCTCTTAACCAAAAAGATACCAGAAAGAAACTCAGAAGCATTAGCTGAAATTTCTCATCCAGGTGGATGTGTTCTAATGCAATTGATGCCTGATTTCCCTTACTGAGCATTCTCCACAAACACGACACTATAAATTATCAATGCCATTCAGCTCTGATTCAGGGCATAGAGAATGTCTAAAATACTCCTCTTGGTCATGCAAGAGCCTTGACATGGAGTGTCAAAAATGAGCATACGAGATGGTTCAGGGACAATATTTCATCATATAAACAAAATCTGCTTTAGAAAATAAAAGAAACAAAGAAAGAAAGGAACCGTCTACAAGATTACTAATTTTCTCCCATTTTCCCCTCTATTTGCTGCACAAATTAATCTCCCGATGCTGGTGGATCCTTTCTTCCACAGCATTTGCACACATTCATCTACAGCAACTCCTTCCTGGAAAACCTACATCTATCTTCATTTCATCTTTCAAAAACCAAATTGAAATCCATTGCTTCTAGGATGTCATTTTTCTGGAAATGATTAGAAGACTGTAGTGGCTAAGTCTGCAAGTATGTCATGAAATCTCAAAATCAGTTTTTCATTTGCCCTGGGGAAAATCACCATCTTCTTTTATTATCTGGCCTGTTCCTCAAGTCTTCATGGTGTATATGCAGCCTCTCCTCCTAAATCCAGTTCTTAAGCATCAACACCCTAGGGTTGGAAGAGTTTCTTGCAACTCTATTTCCATTTGTTGTATGCACGAAGAAACAAAATCCTGTGTGTAATTAATTATATTTTAAAATTCTTCTCTGATATAAAGTTTGACATATCTTAAAATTTACCAAGTATTATAGCTTAACACCTTCCATGGCTAAGCTGGAAATTCATTTTATAGTTTAAGAGGGAAAAGATTGTGTTTCATTACAAATGTGGACTATGCCAGATAAGCTATGATTTTAGCACCTTCCCTTTCTGTGATCTGGCAGGTCCTTACTACACATATTCAACTATCTGTATTTACAGGTATCATGAGCCTCCCTAACAAACTAGACATTTTAGAGAACTGCTACAACAATAAATAGCATTTATAAAGTACAAAGTGATGGTTCTGCTCCCCTCTTCTCAATGAATTTCTACTAAGACCAAAGATATTTTCATTGCTTTACTTTTAATAGTAAAGCAGAACTGCTGGAACAGTAGTTCTCATCCTGGCTGCAGGTCAGAGTCACCTGGGGACATCCTAAAAATCTTGACATGCAGGGGCACCTGGGTGGCACAGATGGTTAGGCACCTGACTCTTGATTTCAGCTAGGATCTTGGGATCAAGCCCTGCATTGGGCTCCATGCTCAGCACAGAGTCCACTTGAGTTTCTCTCTTTCCCTCCCTATACTCACCCTGCTCATAAATAAATAAATAAATAATCTTTAAAAATATCTAGATACACAGACTGTGGCTCAGGTCAATTAAACCAGAGCCTCCCAGGGTGGGATCCAGGCAGCAGTAGAGTTGACCCTTGAACAGCATGGGTTTGAACTGCACAGGTCCACTTTATGTAGATTTTTCTCATTACAGAGCAGTACTATAAATGTATTTTCTCTACCTTATGATTTTCTTAATAACATTTTCTTTTCTCCAGCTTACTTTATTGTAAGAATACAGCATATAAGCATATACTATACAAAATATGTGTTAACCAACTGTTTATCAGTAAGCCTTCTGGATCAACAGTAGACTATTAGTAGTTAAGTTTGGGGGAGTCAAAGGTCATACAAGGATTTTTGACTACATGGGGTTGGTGCCCCCCGCATTATTCAAGGATCATCTGTATTTTCTGAAGTGCCCAGGTAATTCCAACACATAGCCTGGGGTGAGAACCACTAGCCTAGCAATATTGGGAAAACATCAAGTATCCTGTTTGCATTGGATAAGAACTAGTATGTCCAAAATCTAAATTTTGCTCATGTGTATTATCATCCATCTGTGAACCCAATTCTGAATGTCCTACAGCCAAATGAAGCTGTTATGATAGTGACCTGGAGATTAACCCCTAAAGAAAAAGAGTAAAGGGCAAGCATAGGTCTCTAATGATTTAGGGTCCTTTTTTAGGGAGAAAGAAGAGGAGCAAGTAGGTGTATCTTACAATTGTCAGCATGCAATGGATTGTATTCTAAAAATCCACATGCCTATGGTTCCCTGCTTCCTCTCCAACCCTCGTGATTCTGATAAGCACGTCCAGAATAGCAGATAGGTTGGGCATCTGTGTTTGGGTAACGTCTTTATCCCATTCTCTGTTTAAATATGGAAAGCACAAAACTGTTGTGCTTCTCATCTTCCATGGATTTAAGCATTGTATTTCCACTAAAATTTGGTTTTTCCCCTGGATATGTGTTCTACTCACTTGCAAATTAAAAGTTCATAAAATTAGAATTAGGGTTGTTAAAAATGAGATGAACATGGCTGCCCTTACCTTCCCTGACTTTGGTCCCTCCAAGGACTATCGCAGATATACCAACAGATGACGATAGGAGCCAAATACAGATGTTGATGATCTTTGCCTTCATGGGTGTGCGAAAGTCTAAAGCCTTAACGGGGTGGCACACAGCAATGTATCGGTCCACACTCATCATGGTCAAGGTGAATATGCTGGTAAACATGTTATAGTAGTCAATGGAAATGACTATCTTGCACAGCACATCCCCAAATGGCCAGGAATTCATCAGATAGACCGTGCTCTGGAAGGGCATGGTTGTAGTAACTAAAGCATCCGCCAACGCCAGGTTAAATATATAAATGTTGGTTGCTGTCTTCATCTTTGTGTATCTAAAAGACAAGAAACAAGATCATTTCTCTTCAACTTTGTGTCAAGTCCATGAGGTAAATGTATTTGTAACAACCTTTGAATTATTAATTTGTTTTTCATTCACTTATTCTTTACATATTTATTGAGCATCTAATATGTAAAAGAATTGTTCTAGATATTAAGGGTAGTAGGAAAAATGGACAAAAATCTCTGACTTGACTTAGCTTTTATTCTAGTGCTTTGTTCAAAATACATTTAAATTTAAAAAGGCAGAGTATAGAAGTTAAGATGGTGGAGGAGTAGGGGACCCATTTTTCAGCCGGTCCCCTGAGTCGAGCTGGATAGGTAACAGACCAGCCTGAACATCCACAGAATCAGCCTGAGACGCAGGAAGATACATCCGGATCTCTACAAATGAACATCTCCAGTGCTGAGTATTGAGTTACGAAGCAGGGAGCCGTGAAACCTCACACAGATATCGGAAGATAAACGGAAGAGGGAGGGAGCCGCCGCGTTCAGGGGCCAGGAAGCGGTAGCCACCTGCACAGGGGAGTGGGCGGACTCGGTTGGCATCGAGACAGCAGACTGAGACCATAAGCCGGGAGCACGCACCACCAGACTTCTCACGGANTTACGAAGCAGGGAGCCGTGAAACCTCGCACAGATATCGGAAGATAAACGGAAGAGGGAGGGAGCCGCTGCGTTCAGGGGCCAGGAAGTGGTAGCCACCTGCACAGGGGAGTGGGAGGACTCGGTTGGCATCGAGACAGCAGACTGAGACCATAAGCCGGGAGCACGCACCACCAGACTTCTCACGGAACTCCAGAACTCCAGTGTGCTCACTGGAAACAGACTGAAACCGGGAGCTCCAGGAGCGCACGGGGGGGCGGCAGGCAGCAGGCGGCTGGCAGTGTTAGAAACACAAAGGACAGAGATGCGCCGGCCCTGGAAGTGAGGGCTGGGAGGCCGGGTGTGGGGCGCACATCCTAGGATGCTGCAGGGTTGAGCAGCACCAACAGTAACAGAGTTAAAGTGGCCAGAACGTCAGTGGAGAATGGGCCACAATCCCTCTGTTCTGAGACAGAGGCTGAGATTCGGCCGCTGCTGCTCTGACTCTCAGAAGAGGCACAGCGGACCACCAGGGAAAGCCGCCAGAGAACAAAAGCCTGGAAATACCAGCTCACAGCATGCCCATCCCCATGCCCCCTTGCAGGGGACACGGAGACTCTACCCACACAGAGTTAACTGAGTATCTGTGCAGCAGGCCCCTCCCCCAGGAGGCAGGCTGAAAAATCAAGAAGCCCACATCCCGGGGCACCTGGGTGGCACAGTCATTAAGCGCCTCTCTTCGGCTCAGGGCGTGATCATGGCTTTCCAGAAAGGAGTCCCTCATCGGGCTCCTCCGCTGGGAGCCTGCTTCTTCCTCTCCCACTCCCCTGCTTGTGTTCCCTCTCTCGCTGGTTGGCTNCTCCCCCAGAAGGCAGGCTGAAAAATCAAGAAGCCCACAACCCGGAGCGCCTGAGTGGCGCAGTCACCAAGCACCTGTCTTCGGATTAGGGTGTGTTTACAACGTTCCGGAAAGGAGTCCCTCATCGGGCTTCTCCACCGGGAGCCTGCTTCTTCCTCTCCCACTCCTCTGCTTGGGTTCCCTTTCTTGCTGACTGTCTCTCTCTCTCTCAAATAAATAAATAAACTCTTTAAGGAAGAAGCCCACATCCCTAAGATCTCTATAAAACAAGGGCGAACGGCCTGGGTCCCAGTCAATAATTTGGGCTCTGGACAACCCTGCAACCTTTCCTCATCAGAATGACGAGAAGGAAAAGTCCCCCCCAGCACAGAAAAGACAATGAGTCTGCGGCTTCTGCCACAGAACTAATGGATATGGATGTACCCAAATTATCAGAAATGGAATTCAGAGTAACAGTGGTCAAGATGATGAGTAGACTTGAAAAAAGTATTAACGAAA